>NC_070601.1:18249993-18259993 GCF_027409825.1 Scomber japonicus
TACATGAAATGCTGATAGAGTGAACATCATGTATCTTATCTCCTCCCTGAGCTACTACCTTATCCTAGTAGAGGGGTTTGCGTGTCCCAATGACCCCAGGAGCTCAGTTGTCAGGGGCTTTTATGCCCCTGGTAGGGTCTCCCATGGCAAACAGGTCTGGGGGTAGGGGCCAGACCCCTTATGATGAGCAACATATATGGTTTTCTGTGTCCCTTGCCTGGACGTGGGTCACGTGGGTCACGTGGGTCACGTGGGTCACCGGCAAGATTTTCTTGAAAATTGTAAATCATGCAAAAATATTTCTGTAGAGCCCCAAATTAAAAATATAGACCTGGAAATGCTCATAATATGTCCCCTGTAAGCAAATCCTACAGTAAACAGTATATGTTGGTTCTATTCACATTGCACTGTTCTCTGTTTATTTGTATGCCTCAGTGTCACATATAGTTATATTACTGATCAATTTGAGTCAGTTCAATCCTTCCAATGGGTGCAATTGAAGCTATATTTGGGGTTAATGTTCCAGAAATATAATTGCTGCAATAAATAGATAAATAAGCCTTATAATGAATCCGATATAATTATAGTTAAGCCAACATCTGTTCTTCATGCAATTTCAATTTCAAGGTGAAATACAAGGTGAATTAAAGCTGCAGGCAGCAATTAACAAACCCTCCAAAAGCTTCACATTAGAAGTTTTGCCTGTGAAATACAGAAATGTGTTGGTACTTGTTGTAAAGACATGCAATCAAACTTCTTTGCTGCTAAACTTTGTGATATTTTAACTCTTTTTCCATCCATTTATTTTTACATTCTTTTGGTCATGATGCTCTTTTAAATTCATTTAATGATCAGTGTCTGGCCATCCTAGATCAAATTGCACCATTTAAAATAAGAAAACAAAAATCAGATAACATCCCTGGCTCAATGATCACACCCGAGCACTCAAAAGACTCTGACAATGACAATGGAAGGTCAATAAGTCTGAATCGGCCCATATCATCCTCAAGAACCTAATGATTACCAGAAAGCAGTTAAGGAAACCAGATCAGGTTATTTTTCAGACATCATTTCCAGGAACAATCACAATCCCAAAATTCTCTTCAGAGTAATCAACTCTGTGATTTGTGATAACCCCACCTCTTCTCCTGACCCGGATGCTGAACTCTGTCAACAATTTCTCTATCATTTTATCAGCAGGGTGGAGAATACCAGGTCCTAAATCTATCCTGCTTCCTCCATAAATCACAATTCAAGATAGTGACGCTACCTTTTCAACCTATTACACTATCTGAGGTAGAATATCCTCCTGCTCATTAGACATCATCCCTACCAAGCTGCTCAGGGAGACATTTCCCACAGTCAGATCACTTATTCTGGTCTCAGTTTGCTTTGCAGACAGTTTTAAGCATGCCATTGTTCGTTCTCTGCTTAAAAAAAACTATTTGGAATCTTTTTCCTTAAGCAACTACAAGCCCTCCTCCAAACTGTCTTTTTTATGTAAGGCCCTAGAGAAAGTGATTTCTTATCTGTTGATTTCATTTATGAATGACAATACAGTTTTTAAATATTTTCAGTCAAGTTTTAGAGCACTTCATAGTACAGGGAGTTTGTTAAAGTAACAAATGATTTTAGTTCTTTTTGATTGACAGCTGCAAATCTTGGTGAAGCTGTCTAACATCATCACACACCATGCAAGGGATCTGGGGATAATATTTGATGCCAACCTCCATTTTGATACCAAGGTCAATAATGTTGTCAAGTCTAGTCTTTTCCAGCTGAAAATCATTTCCAAAATCAGGTCCTTTCTATTCTTTACTGATCTTAAAAAAGTTACATATGCTTTTTATTCATTCTTGGCTTGACTACTGTAACGTAACGGCTCCCTTCACCGTCTCCAGCTGGTCCAAAATGCTGCTGCTCGCCTCATTAATGACACAAAAAGGTACATGCACATTACCCCTGAGCTTGGCTCCCAGTCACATTTCATATTGGTTTAAACATTAAGATGTTACAAAGTCTTGCTCCTTTCAGACTTGTTGATGTGGTAAGTGCCCCCTCCCTCGACCCCAAGGTCTGCAGATGGAGCCCTGCTGATCACTCCAAGATCGCCGTTGGTGACAAATCAGGATCAGGATTTATCCTTTAATTCCCACACAAAATTTCAAGGACTGCCTTCTTTCATCTGCATAATATTGAAAAAATCAGACACATCCTGTCTCAAAATGATGCTGAAAAACTAGTTCATGCATTTGTTACTTCTAGGCTGGACTACTGTAATTCATTATTATCAGACTGTCCTAACAAGTCTCTAAAGACTCTCCAGCTGGTCCAGAATGCAGCTGCCCGTGTTCTGACAAAAACTAGAAAGAGAGGTCACATTATCCCATCTTGGCTTCACTGCATTGGCTTCCCGTAAAATTCAGAATAGAATTCAAAATAATCCTCCTCACCTTCAAAGCTCTTAATGGTCAGGCCCCATCATATCTCAAAGAACTGATAGTACCTTATGTACCTACTAGAAGACTGCGCTCCCAGCATGCAGGTCTACTTGTGGTTCCTAGTATCTCTAAAAGTAGAACAGGAGGTAGAGCCTTCAGCTATCAGGCTCCTCTCCTGTGGAACCATCTTCCAGATTCAGTCCGGGGGGCAGACACCCTCCCTACATTTAAGAGTAGGCTTAAAACTTTCCTTTTTGATAAAGTTAGAGCTCTTAGCTTATGCTGCTATAGGCTTAGACTGCCGGGGGACTACCATGATGCACTGAGCTCCTCTCTCCTTCTCCCTCCCTCTCTCTATCCATCCATCTATATCCATTAACATTCATGTACTATTAATGCATTCAATAACCTAAACTTCTTCCCCGGAGTTGTCTGTGCTTTCTCGTCTCACAGGTAATCTGGGCCTGTAGATGTCCAGATGACAGATTCCAGTCCCGGACCTTCTAGCTTCATTGTTAATTTTCATTGTGCTTCTCTCCTCTATCCTTCCTTTCTCTCCTCTCAACCCCAACCGGTCGAGGCAGATGTTCTCCCACTCTGAGTCTGGTTCTGAGGTTTCTTCCTGTTAAAAGGGAGTTTTTTCTCGCCACTGTTGCTCATGTGGGAATGTTGGGTCTCTTTAAAGTTAAAACCTGAAGAGTTTGGTTTAGAACCTGCTCTATGTGTAAAGTGCCTTGAGATGACTTGTTGTGATTTGGCGCTATACAAATAAAGATTGATTGAGATTAAATAAGACTGAAATGGTGATGGAGCCTTTGCTGTTAGAGCACTCTGGAACTCACTACCCTCTGAACTCAGACATGCTAAATCTTTAGCTTCTTTTAAAACTCTTCTCAAAACATTATTATTTGTGAAAGCTTTTAGAAATGTTTGAATTGCTCTATTTATTATTTTTACAACTTTTGATTGATTTTATTCTTTTACTGTTTTACTTCTGGGCATTTTTCATTTATTATTATTTTATAATTTTATTCATCATGAACTATTACTTCTGTGCCTCTGTCTATCTCTGTGCTCCTCATAGCTTTGTTTTATCTGATTTGGTTGGTTTTATTTCTTCTGTAAAGCACTTTGTAACATTGTTAAGAAAAGTGCTTAAGATTATTATTATTATTATTATTATTATTATTATTATCATTATTATTATCATCATTATTGTCATTGTTGTTAAATTTGACATCATTATATTATTAATACTGAAGCATCAGTGTTAGAGTTTACACTACTTTATATACAGTAGATAGTTAAGTCCAGTGGTTCCAACCTATTTTAAAAGCTTGTTATATTATCCATTGTGTCAATCTGCATCTGAAAAGTAACTAAAGCTGTCAAATAAATGTAGTGGAGTAGAAAGTACAATATTTCCCTCTGAGATGTAGTGGAGTAGAAGTATGAAGTAACATCAATGGAAATACTCAAGTAAAGTACAAGTACCTCTAAACTGCATTTAAGTACAGTACTTGAGTAAATATACTCAGTTACCTTTTGCCACTGAAAGCTGCTTTTGTTTACAAGAGAAAGTGGTGTACTATAAAGGTGATGAATGTAAAGATGTCTTACAGTCCTACATGAGATAGGCATGATATCACCTACCTGTAGGTCTGTTTTCATCAGTGAGGCTCCTGCTTCAACCAGATAATGGCAGATGGTCCTGTGGCATAGAGATGCAGCTCTATGAAGAACCGTCTCCCCACTGGTGGTCCAGAGTACAGACACAGAGACAGACACAGAGACAGAGACAGAGAGAGAGGCAGCATGAGATAACAGCATCTCATGTCTCCAGGGAGTCACTATTGATGCTTGGACGCCCTACTGCTTTGACTTGGTTTCTTATGTTTATTCTCTTTTAAATTTGTTACACTTGTTAGGATGCCCAGAACATATAGAGAGACCAGGGCCCAGTGGAATAGTATCAAAGAGTGTCAATCACAGTACAGAGTTATATAGTTTTACAAAATTCTGTCACCACACCATGTCACAACAGTAATCAGTGCTTATCAATGGATGGTTTAAAAAAGAACATTTTGAAGATAACTGTACAAGCTTCACGTAAGTCAATTCATTTCAAAGGGAATTTGACTTGTGGAAGGATTAAGGATGTTAGGAGGTGAATAAAAGCAAACTTGATCTTACTGTATTTTTTCTGTGACATCAAGCAGGTCACTTGGAGCTGCAAAACAGAAACAGATGAAAGAGATTACTGTAACATGACATCATACAACACACTCTTCTTTCTTCACAGTTTTTTCTTAAATAGTCAAAATGAAGAATACATTGTTGAAAAGAAAGTAAAGTAATGAGTAATATGTAAAGAATGTGATAAATGATAAAAATAAGGAGTACATGTAGATGAGCATTACAGAGTGGAACATCAAAACAACAGCAAAACATTCCAATAAATATAGTTCATATGCTGTCTTATTTTAGCCATCTACTCTGTGTTCAATGAAGAAAATCAACCCCAATCAAGAGGTAGTGTTACATGTGACGTAAGAAGTGAAGCTGAGGTCATCATGTTTAAATGTTTACTCCTAACAACAGTGATCTGAGGTTTGGTGCTCTCTTACTGCCAATCAAATGATTGTCATTACTTGATGTAGAAGTGTTTTTTGTTCAAGTTTATAACAGTACTGTGCAAAACATTTACACACTTTACATGTTTAGATTTGTATCCATCAGGGAGGCGTCTGATTGGTCCCCAATGTATTCTACAGCATGACAACAACCCCTCGTCATAAAGAACTCTGTTCAGCAACAAGAAGAACAAGGAGTCCTTCAGCAGATGGTTTGTTGCTCACAGAGTCTTTATCTCATCATCATGGAGTCAGTCTGGAATTACATGAAGAGACTGAAGCAGAACTGTGGTGACTTCTCCAAGATGGAAGAACAACAGACCTGTCAAGAACCTGAAAAACTGTGTGCATCTGTACTGAGGCAAAGCTGTACACAACAAATATGGATTTAAATTATGGTGTCAGCTGTTTACTCAACTTCATATGAAGATAAATCAAAACTATTCATGAAATTATTTTCAGAATTGTCCTTACTTTACTTTTAGTGCCTAACACTTTTGCACAGTACTGTAATAAATACATTCAGTTTTATTGAATCTAATCTACTAATGTTGGTAGCCTGCTGTATTTGCTTCAGCTCATGTCTACTGTATGTGTATGTTCTGGTATTTTTGTATGGAAGTACAGTCAGAGCCATTGGATAGTGGAGTCAAATTCTTTGTGTGGAGAAACATTATAAGCCAATAAATGATTTGGATTCTGATTGTGATTATGGCCACATAATCAGAATCGGTGTTTGTTACTGATTGCGGTTGCTAGTTTGCTACAGTTACCATTGTCCAGGATGTAGCGGACCATCTCCTTGCTTCCTGTACTGACAGCATGGTGCAGCAAACTGCAGCCTGATTGGTCCAGCACTTTGAGGTCAGAACCGTTCAGGTGCAGCTCTTGCAGCTTTGGGTGAAAACAGGGTTTAATGAGCTTTAAAATGGAAAACAAGGAGCAAAAAAGTATGGCAGAACTGATATGAATACTACATATATTAACATAAAAATCTTTTCACTTAAAGACCCTGTAAAGTGAATTCAGACATTTTCTTCTAAACACATTAAATAGGTCATAAATGTATTTCTAAAAAAGGTGTAAAAAGCATTTCAACCATTTAGATTTGAATTGTGGAGCTAGGCTTCACAAACTGTGTTTCAACATTTCTGTGTTTAGTGGGCATTCTGAAAATCACTGCCGTGTGAGTAGCATAAACCCGCCCCTGCTGCTGTAGAGGTATAAATACATTCAGCACACACTACTACTACTACAGTCTACAGTTAGCCAGTTAACTGAGTTAGCCACCGAGCTAGCTGCCGAGTTAGCTGCCGAGCTAGCTAGCAGCCGAGTTAGCAGCAGAATGCTCTTGTCGCTACCAGATTTGAGTCTGACATGCCCAGTAGCGTCCGTCATCGTCCGCCATCTTGGACAGCTACTTACGGCAAACCACTTGGACAAACTACTGTTATATGATGAAATAAAACGAGGATTAATCTTCTATACAGTAAGTTAGTTCTTAATGACTTGCCTGATTAAATAAGGGTAAAATAAATATTTATGGACAATTCATACACGCTATATTAAGCAATTCTGTTTTACTAAAAAATAAAACACTGTTGACTTGCAGGATTAAATAAAGGTTAAACAATTCACAATTCAATTTGCAAAATGAATTGCCATTTGAATAAAGGTGCAGTTACTCTTCCATACTTCTCACAGTGCTGCAACTGACTAAACAATATTTAAAATAAAAGATAAACTATAACCTTAGAGATGTAAAAAGCACTCAAAAGTTCATATTTCTCACGAATCTCGATTGAGTCAGGTAAATAATGTGTTTTTTCACAGTACAGGAAACGGTTTGGAGAAATAGAAGAGGAAGGGAGTGGAGGGGCTGGGACAGAACTAGAATCTATCTATAATATAAATATATACATAAAAAAGATGAAAAAGACTGAAGCTGTCACTCACCTTCTTCACATCCTTGTTCTTCACACACTCAATCACCATCTCTATCATGAGGGAGAGAGAGAGAGAGAGACTATTAAACAAGAGTAGTCAAGCTAGTGTTGTGCACAATCAGTGCTGACAGGACCAGAATGTGATTTTGAAAGCTCTTGTAATGATATATGTGAGTATTAATACACTTTGTCATGCATTTAAAAAAAGGGGTTAGGTTATTTTCAATGTGTAGTGTTCCAAAGTTCTTAGGAAATCCCTTTAATTTGGTTCACATTTGCTTGACATCTGGTAAAGAATGAAGAGACAGAATGATGAGACTACTACTGTACTGTACACTCTGAACAAAACCAGCCAAGAAAAAAAGAGCACACAGAACTCAATACACTGAAGATGTAAGGAGCTAATCAAATAACACAATGCTAAAACTCATTTTCTGGGGCATTTTTAACAATAAAGACCATTTTGAAAATATGTAAGGAAACCTGTTTTGGAAACCTTGCATTTATGCATTTATCATGAAGTGTAATGAATGATTGATGGACTATATACTCTGCAAAGAAACCTTAAATGACCACATGAAGGAAAGACAAAAACAAATCCCTCCCTGTGTGTGCCTGTCACCTCTCCTCTCTCCCCCCTCATTTCCTTTCAGCTTTATTAGATGACAAACATCTGAGGAAGGTAAAAAAAATGCCCAAAAAGAGATTTAAATGTTTCATTTCAGTGTTTAGTGTGAAGGACAATTAGTTCTTGCTCAACACATTGAAGCAGAAACACAACAGCTGGAAATCATGAGTTAAGTGCACTCAGACGTTTATCATGCTATGTGTTTGCATTTGTTTATAATCATATTAAATTAGATATAACTAAAAGTGCATCAATCATTTGAACATTTATTGAACTGAAAGCATGTGAGAAGTTTAAAGGGAAAAATCACTATTTGGTGGAGCTGTTAACAACTCATAGACATCTGAACTGTGAGTCTGACTACACACTGCTGACTAGTTTCATCTTTAACAATGTGTTGGATTTTAAAAGCTTGTTATATTATCCATTGAGTCAAATCTGCATCTGAAAAGTAACTAAAGCTGTTAAATAAGTGTAGTGGAGTAGAAAGTACCTCACATGGAAATACTACAGTAAAGTACAAGTACCTCAAACTGTACTACAGTAAAGTACAAGTACCTCAAACTGTACTGAGTAAAGTACAAGTACCTCAAACTGTACTGAGTAAAGTACAAGTACCTCAAACTGTACTACAGTAAAGTACAAGTACCTCAAACTGTACTGAGTAAAGTACAAGTACCTCAAACTGTACTACAGTAAAGTACAAGTACCTCAAACTGTACTACAGTAAAGTACAAGTACCTCAAACTGTACTGAGTAAAGTACAAGTACCTCAAACTGTACTACAGCAAAGTACAAGTACCTCAAACTGTACTGAGTAAAGTACAAGTACCTCAAACTGTACTACAGTAAAGTACAAGTAGCTCAAACTGTACTACAGTAAAGTACAAGTACCTCAAACTTTACTACAGTAAAGTACAAGTACCTCAAACTGTACTACAATTAAGTACAAGTAGCTGTAACTGTATTACAGTAAAGTACAAGTACCTCAAACTGTACTGAGTAAAGTACAAGTACTTCAAAATGTACCACAGTAAAGTACAAGTACCTCAAATTGTACTACAGTAAAGTACAAGTACCTCAAACTGTACTGAGTAAAGTACAAGTACCTCAAACTGTACTACAGTAAAGTACAAGTACCTCAAACTGTACTGAGTAAAGTACAAGTACCTCAAACTGTACTACAGTAAAGTACAAGTACCTCAAACTGTACTACAGTAAAGTACAAGTACCTCAAACTGTACTGAGTGAAGTACAAGTACCTCAAACTGTACTACAGTAAAGTACAAGTACCTCAAACTGTACTGAGTAAAGTACAAGTACCTCAAACTGTACTACAGTAAAGTACAAGTACCTCAAACTGTACTGAGTAAAGTACAAGTACCTCAAACTGTACTACAGTAAAGTACAAGTACCTCAAACTGTACTGAGTAAAGTACAAGTACCTCAAACTGTACTACAGTAAAGTACAAGTAGCTCAAACTGTACTACAGTAAAGTACACGTACCTCAAACTTTACTACAGTAAAGTACAAGTACCTCAAACTGTACTACAATTAAGTACAAGTAGCTGTAACTGTATTACAGTAAAGTACAAGTACCTCAATTGTACTACAGTAAAGTACAAGTACCTCAAATTGTACTACAGTAAAGTACAAGTACCTCAAACTGTACTGAGTAAAGTACAAGTACCTCAAACTGTACTGAGTAAAGTACAAGTACTTCAAAATGTACCACAGTAAAGTACAAGTACCTCAAATTGTACTACAGCAAAGTACAAGTACCTCAAACTGTACTGAGTAAAGTACAAGTACCTCAAACTGTACTACAGTAAAGTACAAGTACCTCAAACTGTACTGAGTAAAGTACAAGTACCTCAAACTGTACTACAGTAAAGTACAAGTACCTCAAACTGTACTACAGTAAAGTACAAGTACCTCAAACTGTACTGAGTAAAGTACAAGTACCTCAAACTGTACTACAGTAAAGTACAAGTACCTCAAACTGTACTGAGTAAAGTACAAGTACCTCAAACTGTACTACAGTAAAGTACAAGTACCTCAAACTGTACTGAGTAAAGTACAAGTACCTCAAACTGTACTACAGTAAAGTACAAGTAGCTCAAACTGTACTACAGTAAAGTACAAGTACCTTAAACTTTACTACAGTAAAGTACAAGTACCTCAAACTGTACTACAATTAAGTACAAGTAGCTGTAACTGTATTACAGTAAAGTACAAGTACCTCAATTGTACTACAGTAAAGTACAAGTACCTCAAATTGTACTACAGTAAAGTACAAGTACCTCAAACTGTACTGAGTAAAGTACAAGTACCTCAAACTGTACTGAGTA
>NC_070601.1:18262493-18429993 GCF_027409825.1 Scomber japonicus
GCTAACTGGCTAACTGTAGACTGTAGTAGTAGTAGTGTGTGCTGAATGTATTTATACCTCTACAGCAGCAGGGGCGGGTTTATGCTAATCATAACATAGCATAAACCCGAAACACAGTTTGTGAAGCCTAGCTCCACAATTCAAATCTAAATGGTTGAAATGCTTTTTACACCTTTTTTAGAAATACATTTATGAACTATTTAATGTGTTTAGAAGAAAATGTCTGAATTCACTTTACACAGTCTTTAAACTATAATAAATAATTATTTTTATAATATGTGTAGCTTTTGTGTATTATATTTTTATATTTTCAACAAATCTCATGCAGAGCCAAACCAACAATGAATAATCTACAAACAAGTATTATATAAAGCCTAGATATAGGTATCTTATTCCCATGTGCTATAGAATGAACCACATTACTGCACTGGGTAACATGAAGACAGTGGTTACAGTAACTTGTTTAGAAATGGCTCCAAAGAGTAAAATGAGCGTTAAGATAGTAATCTGCCACCATGAACATGCAGAATTTGGTTCCATTTACAGAGAGACAGCTTTTCATGCTACATATCACACACTCTTGATATTGTACTAGTTCTTTGAGAAATGTTCAGGCTATGGATACACACATAATACTTGTTAGTAGGATCAGTATATTGTTGGTTTGGCTCTGCACAAGACATTTGTTGAAGATGAGAAAAATATAGAAAATAGCCAGCCTTTAATAAATACTAGGGATAACTTTGACTTTTGCTAATTTAGTTTAATCAAAATTGACCCCCATTCAAAAGCATCATCTCCCCTCAGAAATACGAAGTGACTAATTATCTTTTCAACAAAAAGATAAGACACTGTGGTCTCATTCTGTAAATTCAGGCCTCTAATAATAACAACAAGAAAAAGACATCTAGTGGCTTTGATGTCTGCTGTATGGGTGCTGATTGTCAGCTGGAATGTATTGATTATTTCTTGAAGGGAATCTCTGACAGCACTATTCAGTGTGGAGCCAGGGAGTCAGTGCAAGTCCTGACCCACTTTTATTCAAAGAATAAACAGGGCTTTTCCCCCAGAAACACAGTTCTACTGGATTTGTGTTTAAAGGGGATCTATAAAGCTCATTTCCAACTCTAAATTTTATTTACTCCACTAAAGTATCTTTTTGCAGGATTCACTGTTCAAAAACTCTTTGAGGCATTCTTAGCTCCTGTCTCTTTAAAGCTTCCCTCCTGGAAGCTGCAGAGTTGTGTTAAGTTGCTGCCAATGAAAACCCAATGTTTCCTGCTTTACCGCTTCAAATTAAAAGCTTTTAAATGACTAAATAATGAGAGACCTTTATTGTGAATAATTTACAAGAAGTTAAATGTTCTTCACTGAAATAGCAGTGATGCTAAAACCAGTTGAAATAACAAGATATGGACATATTTGGAGCTGGTTGTCGAGTGGATCAGTTACAGTCACAGCTCAGAGCAGTCTGACACTGATTACTTCTACACACCTTTACCTAATTATTTGACACACTGAACATTTTAAATTTCCTACCTATCTACCTTCCTTCCTTCCTTCCTTCCTTCCTTCCTTCCTTCCTCCCTACCTTCCCTTCCTTCCTACCTACCCACCTACCTACCTACCTACCTACCTACCTACCTACCTACCTACCTACCTACCACCCTACCTACCCTACCTACCCTACCTACCTACCTACCTACCTACCTTCCTTCCTTCCTTCCTTCCTTCCTTCCTACCTTCCCTTCCTTCCTACCTACCTACCTACCTACTTACCTACCTACCTACCTACCTACCTACCTACCTACCTACCTTCCTTCCTTCCTTCCTTCCGTCCGTCCGTCTATCTATCTATCTATCTATCTATCAAGCCAGCTCAAATTCAAACCAATGGGTGAAGTTACATCTCGCTACGTCCATCTCTATATACACAGTATGGGACAAAACTAAATGAGACCCACCTTGATATAAACTAGAATTATCCCTACTAAATAGTGAATGTGATACAGTTAACTGAGCTAAAGTGATAAAGACTGTGCTCTCTGTCAGAATACATGGACCATTGTATTAGCTGTGGCAGAATGATTAAGATTTCCAGTGTGACTTTGATCACTGACAGCAAGAACTGGGTTGCGTTCAGTTCCCAATACAAACCTGCCAGCAACTCACCAGCAAGAAAGACACACAACTGAACCAGATCATGAAGTAAAAACATGCAAGTTCCCAAAGAGAATAAAAAGCACAGTGCAGTTGACAGGAAAGAAATCTCAGGCTCCCACACATCCAACTCCCCGCATGCAAAGTGAGAACAAGGAGACAGAGGTTGAGAGAATATGTGTCAGCGAAGAGAACAGTTTGTCTGGAGACTCACACTCAAACACAGAAGCTGTATTGCTTCTCTCTCCAGTACAGACACACACAGCTGTCAGATACAAGGTTCAGCTCTGTGTGTAACCTGAAACTTAAATCAATCTTTAAATCAAACGTCAGGCTGTACCAGACTGGTCCTACAAACTACCTGTAGGGCACAGGCGTGTGTGTGTGTGTGTGTGTGTGTGTGTGTGTGTATTACCTTTTTCTCTCTCTTTCTCTTTTTCACTCGTCTTTTGGCTATTTTCTTGTCTGCGGAGAGACCAACACAGATAGAGCTTACCACTTCACTCTACATTTACAGCCATTTGCAGTGTTAAAAAAAACTCCCATCTATAACTCACACACTCCAACAACACACACACACACACACACATACTTATCACTCATCAAGCATAAACACTCATGTACACATGCACACAATGCTGTATTTTTTAATTTCTGAGTTTTTAATCGCAGCCCAAAACACACAGTGTGAATGTGGGGCATTGCATATATACACAAGTGCTTAGTGAACTTTTAACACTTCGAGTTTATCAATGTTAAAGTCTGTGTAAAGTAAGAATAAATATGTGTTCTGAGTTTGACATACCACAGAAAAGTGTGTTGTTAACCATCCTGTCACATTTGAATGATTAAAAAAAATCACCAAATATATGAAATTAGTCTTCAAAGTTGTGTAAAAATCAGCCTCTTTCTCTGCTCCCAAATGCTGTGGGAGTGCCCGCCGAGTCCGCTGAAACCCCGCCCCCTACCAAGTGTCACCTGTCAATCAAAGTCACCACCTCTACCAGAAACATGGACGCTACGTCTGAGAGCTTTCTGCTGCTAACTCAGCTGCTAACTCAAAAAATATAATAAATATATATATATATATATATATACATATATAGATATATATAGATATATATATATATATATAAAATATTTTTTCAATTAATAATGGTATAAACTAAAAACCTTCTTTTATTGCATTTGAGAAGGAAACCAAACAATATATAAAAACTTTTAGTGATTCAAATAATAAGAAAGCTGCTAAAACGTATGAGTTGTGTATTTTGCTTTATATTTTTTAAGTGAAACCCCCCCCCCTTTGCTGCTATGTTATAGATTAACGACTATGTCTTTCTGCTGTTTTATTGTCTCTTTATAATGTTTCCTATACATCAATAAAGAGCGCTTTCTGTTGCTAGTTCAGCGGCTAGCTCGGCAGCTAACTGTAGACTGTAGTAGTAGTAGTGTGTGCTGAATGTATTTATACCTCTACAGCAGCAGGGGCGGGTTTATGCTAATAATAACATAGCATAAACCTGACACACAGTTTGTGAAGCCTAGCTCCACAGTCTTTAACAATGACTTTGGAGTGACAGTAATGGTTATTATGATATCATTATGAAATTACAATGTCAACATTGTTGTGTGTTTTTGTGCTAGTTGTACAATAACACTGTTCTATAATGACTGTCTTACTCAGAATAATTAAATAAACATTTGATAGTCAAATGTTAGTTTTTTACAAACATATTTATAATATAAAATATATAAACATGCAGAGCATCAGAACATGCACACAAAAGTGTTGATAGTTGAGATGTGTCATCTCCAGCAGTCTATACAGTGAGATGTACTGTTGTTGGGATAAGACATGAGAGACAGATGTGAGGAGGGTTAGGGTTAGTGGAGAGCACCCACAGTGTCAGTCATGATAAGTGTGTTTGTTGTTGAAATCCTGCTTGACACCTTCAATACTGATGTAAGTAAAGTTTTACTAAGGTAAATGCTAGGTTGGATCAGCTGGAAGCACAAACTGTTACAAGGTTAGGGTTAGATTAAAGTTTATCTCCATCTCCGGACTGTTTTCCTGGTTTCGACCCTGCTTGCCTTGGACCTCCTCTACTCGTGTCTACCCCGGTGAACGCACCAGCCTTCTGTCCCTGACCTCGAATATTGCCTGTTCCTGTCTGCCTGTGGCTGCGTGGCGTCCCCTGGCTTAGATCCTGTTAGGAGAGACCAGAGACTCCTGCCTGGTCAAACACCTCAACTCCGTGAGTGCTACTGGCATGGTCTTACCTGCTGCCTTCTGTGTCATCAGTGACCCTGAGCCCTGCCTGTTGCCCTACGCATTCTGCCTATACTTGTTCAGTTACATTGTGGACTGTATAATCATTTAAAACTGCTAACTGGTTCTGTGCTGCAATTGGGTCCTGCCACTTCCTCCACCTATTAAAAATGTATATTTTATGCTCATTTAAATGCACCTACTGCTTGTGTTTAATTAAAAACATTAATCTACCTTTTTAATATCAATTGAATGAATCTCCCACCTGTTTGTGCCTCTCCTCCCACGTGTGCACTGTGTGCTCAGCACTGGTCACCAAAATACCACACAGACAGGGAGAGTCAATTTCATGGTAGGAAAACAGCATAGTTAGTCTGGAACCAGACGAGGCTGCCCAGCTCATGTATTTATTATTTCAGATACATAGCTGTAATATGAGAAGGTTTGAGAGCAGACTAACATTTTTTTCCTTTTTTTGCAAACAGATGAAACACTACCCAACTTGCATGTGTCACTCAGTGCTACATGTTTCATTGCTCTGATTGGTTATAGGTCTATTCATTTGCATCCGGGAGGCATTCTGGTCCACACTTGTAGATAAATCAAAAATGAACTTAGTTTCCAGAGTAATATGGATTTGTAAATTAGTCTGACGATGCCAGTATATACCAAAGTGGCACAGCCCAAGGACTTGACTCACCCTGGCAATATCACAAGAATAATACATCTGCTGTCTAAAAGGGGTATTAGTAAAAAACACACTCACACAAAAGAGACACGTCAACATCAAACCAACAAGCACACCAAACTACACACCTTTTGTGGCAGCGTTCTCACACTCTGGCCTCTAACACCACCTTTACCATATTTGTATATGGTGGCTTAAGCAGAGTTGGGGGTTAGTGATGATGACTAACTGGTCCATGTCAGCAAAAAAGAGGCAATCACTAAATAGTGAGAAAGCAGCTTCTTATATCTTTAGTGAGTTGTTTAGCATAGGCTCAGTAGAACCTATATGTTTCTGTGATCAAATGCATGAGTAAAAAAAACAATGTTTCATGTTGTTCAAGTTCACAGCTTACTGAAACCATCTGTACAATGTAATGCAAACCTCAGTAATCAATTCAATCTATGTCAGCCTAATCATTTTGAGGCCATAGTTGGGGACCGAGCCAAAAGGCAAGAGGGCGAGGACTCCAGAGGAGTGTTAGACTGCATGGAGTACTGAAATAACTCTGTGTATAATTCCATGGTTCATGTTCTGTTATGTATTGATGTCTCATTCATTTAAATAACAGTAGAAATGTGTTGGTTAGTGTACTGACCTCAATCTGGGTTTAAAATCAGCAGCTGTGGTGTTGGAACGATGGATGCAGCCCGCTCTGCAAAACACAAACCAGAGACAGCATAATGGCAAGAAGTACAGGCAAATACACAATATAACATTCAATGTAATAACACATTTAAATAAATACACTGTTGTTTTTAATACACTGACCTTTGCAATATGTTAACTATGACTTCAATCATGTAAGGAGTGTCAGTGATACGCAATGGATTGCTCAGTGGCTGTAGATTTTTAAAAGTCAATGTTAATCGACCAATATTCATGTCTACCAACATTAGAATGAAGTTAGCCTTCCACTGTTAATCTTATTGGTAAAAATAGTTCTCTTTGTGTTTCCTTGGACAGTGTTTCTTTGTTGAGCTGTGGTGGAAATATAGTAACAAAAAGGGGACTATAAAGTCTATAACATTGGAAGATATGTACATGATTTGACTCATTGAGACGACTGAAGCTTCATATTTAAGTACAACCATGGTCTTGATCTCATTAAGAGAGACGGCGTAGTGTGTGTACTTACCTGCTGAGTTTGCTGGCCACATGTGTTGTGTCGTGTGTTAAAGCTTCAGTTGCACAGCTGTCACTGTTCACTCGCTGCCTCTGGGAGGAACTAAAGCAAAACACAGAGGAAACAGAAAGTCACTAAACAAACTCACTGAACATGCTTTCATTTCAATAAAGAGAAAAGAGAAACAGATTTGTGTATCAGAACTTTGTTTTCTTCTGTCCTTTCCCACTAATCATCTGATGACCCCTGACATTTATCTAACGACCCTTTGGAAGCGGGTCAGCCCCTTGTTTGGGAACCACTGAGCTGAACTAACTAATTATAAAGTAGTAAAACTCCACCTCCATGAGGCGACTCAACTATTATTACTCTTGATACTTAAAGTGTACTGGTACTTTTATTAAGTAAAGGATCTGAATACTTCTTAACCAGACTTTAACCACAGTGTTGTCACATAATAAAACATCCTTTTTAGCAGTATGTTATTAATGGTCGGTGCCAGGTTTCTATTCCAGTCTGTTGATATGCATCTTCTAGTAGGTGTAGCAGAACCCTTCTGCACCACTGATAATGCCCATCCAATCAAGTGATAAAAACCAAACTGGGTGATATAAGATACCCATATGGTCTGTTTATTGTTCTAGGTCAAGGTCAGGTCAACAGATCTTTTTTTCTAAACAAAATGTTTTTTTCCCATAGTGACTATTTATTTGTTTTCCCTAAATGAGAATCTTACTTTAACATCCCTGCAAGGTTCTTCAAAGGAACATGCTGTGTATCAGTAGGTGACACTGCAGAGATGAAACCATATGGCAGCTGGTTTCTATGCTTTATGTTTTAGCATAAGGCAGAAATGCTGCCTTCATCTATTCAAACTACGAGCCTCAACCTTTATGCATCCTCTTTGCATTTTTTCATCTGGAAAGTGTGGATCCTTCCTAGATAAAGAGTTGAACACTGAAATAATGAGCATGAGTGAGATAAAGGCACTGGTAGAGGAACAACAGTGAGCAGAAGGAGGAGGAACAGATTTTGAAGGTAGTTAAAGTAGGACAAGCTGAGGAATCACAAGGTGTGTACAATTCTCTCTGAATTTCCAGTACATTGAGTAAACTGGGAGCAGCCTAAACACTTCCAAAATCACTCCTACCTGTAGGCTCTGCACCGTGGGCGACAGGGTCCTAATCTTTGGAAGGCTCTCCCTCAGGATAAGGGTCTGTGTACATTGGTTGCATCATTTAAATCACATCTTAAAACTCAGCTGTTCAGATGGCCTTCCCTTGATCTATCCTATTATTGTTGCTTTTATTCTTTTTATATTTCCTTGGGTGTCTTGAAAGGGACTTTTAAATAAAATGTCTATACTCTTATTAATTATTATTATTATTATTATTATCATTATTAGGGCCCGAGTGCTGACCAGCGCGAAGCCCTATTGTATCTGTAAACCGACATGCATGGGGGGGCGAGGGGCCCGTTCATAATTATAATAATAATTTCACACAGTTTACAAATACAGCAACACCACAGCAAAATCAGGTGCAAAGGATATACAGTGTGGTTGAGCAGAGTGGGGTCAGTTAAGTGTAAGATAGGGTGATGATAGGGTGTTTTTCAGGATCAGAGTATAGACTGCTTCAGCTGTGCCACATAGTCCGTTACAGGAGACTGTAACCAAAGCTATGTGTTGAGATAAACATGCGTGGCTCTACTGGTGACTAAAGACACAGCTATCAGTACTTTTGTAGCTTGTAACTGAATCTCTGTGCTCT
Source organism: Scomber japonicus (assembly GCF_027409825.1). Taxonomy (NCBI): domain Eukaryota; kingdom Metazoa; phylum Chordata; class Actinopteri; order Scombriformes; family Scombridae; genus Scomber; species Scomber japonicus. Next base: position 18,270,551 of record NC_070601.1, read on the forward strand.
ATTCAAGCTGTTTATTGTGTGTCATATGGGACATATGGGACATATGGGACATATGGGACATATGGGACATATGGGACAGGATGCTAAAGCAGTTTTTGCAGTGCCCATTTATGTGATTTTTTTTTTTTAAATACCATCACATGAGAACTTAATGATGCCATTAATAACAATAATGAAATCAATTTGTTCTTGTCTTTTACAAGTACCAAGTACCTTTGTTTCTATCCTTCTTATAGCCACAAATCACAGAACACTAAGAGGGAATTTGATGCTAAACAGACTGTAAATGTGTCAGATATCACTGATATGACTAACTCACACTGTTGAAGCTCAATAGAAGCTGATCAGAGACTTTAAATGGACACAATGTGGATTTAGTCCTCCATCACTTCCATTAAAAGCACATTTGAAGATCTTTCAATAGTCAGTATTAACAGTATTAACAGGAATGATCACAGTAAGCAAAACCTCTTTGACTGTTCATATGGATGCCTGGCTGTTATTTTACCACACATGAAAAATCCTTTAAATGAAAGATAGTCCATATAACCCCCTCTATCTATCAGCATTGAGATCTTTTTCTGAATAAATCTATGCTCCTTCCACAAACAAAACAACACACTGTTTATAGATTCAAGTTTAAAAATAATGATTTTGAGACCATCCAGTGACTTCTCATCCATGTAGACATATATATGTTAAAGTTGTTACCAAAATTGCAGCTAGAGCTACACTGCTGTGGTTCCAATTACTGAACATTACTGAATCTCCTGCACATTCAAATAATGTCTATGCCTTTTTTCTGTATGCATCAAAACCATCAGTGAATAAGCCCAAAATAAGTCCTCTACTATAATGAAAATACAGTCTGCCATTGCCTTGTGCCTCTGAGGTCTCACAGAATTAGTCAAATTGACTAAGTTTTCTTTCCTGAAATATACCTAACAATTATTTCAGAAATGTCCTGAGCCGTGGAGATCATGATTATGACTGCTTTAACACTTTTTCACCTGATGCTAAAGTGTAAACTGACTGTATGTGAACCTATCAGCTCAAACATCATTTTAAAAAACAAAATGTTTGCCGTGTAGGTGTGTTTCAATGTGTTTGTCAGAGAGACAGAGGGATAGAGAGAAGCAGAAGAGAGAGAAGTAATTATAGTGGGAGGAATAACGTTCACCTCTGGCCTTGCGTGGGCAAACTGCTACACTGTTTGTGTGAGAGTGTGTGAGAGAGCGTGTGTCTAAGTACAGTAGATTGGTGTGACTCTCAAGTGCTCTGACATGCATTACATTTTTCTCTCCATCCACTGTTTTTCTGACTCCATCTTCCTCCTAAACCCATCTCTCCCTCACTCTGCCCCTGCCTCTCGGTCTCATCTCTCCTCCTCGTCCGCCCACTCAGTGCACTCAGCATTGCAAATCAGCCCGCCAACACAGGGACACACACACACACACACACACACACACACACACACACACACACACACACACACACACACACAGTAGCCAAAAGGAACTGCTGGTATGATCAGCCAGTTGTGTTGCTCTGCCTATTCTACTTTATTTATTCACAGTTTCTGTTCTGTATGTTCATTTGTACATGTTCATATGTGTGTATATTACATTATGTTAGCGCAGCAGCACAATTACCAGCAGAATATCATATTCTCTGCATTATTGTTTCCATAGCTGATTAAGTGTTCAAGAAATATCAGATCAGTGAGATGACAGGAAACAGTACATACAGTTCCAGGCTTGTAAATTCATGGCTGACAGCAAGGGTCAATTAACATTAGTGATGCGGTCAGAGCAGTGTACCCACTCATGTTTATATTATCAGCTACCATTCATTATTAAAATGGTACAAAAGATCCCTGATGCTAATTACCATACACATTACATTATGTGATCACATTAACATGTTTAATGTACTTAATGTCACAACATGACACTATTTCCTGTGCTTTGGTTAACTGGAGTAATCATGTCTGTCATAATGTTTACATGCCTCTAATAATACTGCCAGTGCTGTAAAAAAAAAATGGTTTTAAGACATCACTTTATATATATATATATATATATATATATATATATATATATATATACATATACAGTGATTCCTGGTGTTATATAGCCATGCACTTTTACTTTGGTATTAAATATGTCATCTAGTTGTCATGGAAAAACAAATAATGTGTAATTTTCTATATCAGTAAATATATAAAAAATGTGTTTTTGCAGGTTTCTTTACAAACTCAAATTATTGCTAATTACAATGTATGCATGTATATGCTTCTTTTCTGTTCTCTTTCCTTCTCCTCTCTCTGTTGCTCCTCACACACACACACACACACACACACACACACACACACACACACACACACACACACACACACACACACACACACACACACACACACACACACACACACACACACACACACAGAAGCATACACACATAACATTCACCAACTGCAGAAACTACTCAGACACTGTTCTCACAACAGCATTGTTCAAAAGCCTAAAATAACTCATGTTTATGCTTAGCTGAGATTTATCATGTGAGTTACATGATGATGTCAGGAAGCGCCATTTCATACCAAACTGGCACTTCTGTTTAGTCCAATAGGAAGCAAGTCAATGTATTAATCAGTTAAGTTTTAGTTAGTTGATAAGTTAAATCTTCATTCAGTCCAAGACTCATTTACATACTGTTTTTAGTCAGGTATTGATAAGGGCATTTTCTGATCTATAGCTGGTTGGCTCTGGTCCCAGTCTCAATCATACATCACTAGTTTATTTTGACGCAATCAACACACACCATCCTGCTTCCAGAAATACTCACTATCAATGTTCATCAATGTGCACTGTCCCTATCCAAAAATAAAGTATTTATCATTATTATTATTATTATTATTATCATTAAATGTGGATTCATCCACTACTGAAAATAATCCTGAACAAATGCACTATTTCTCCCTATTTGGGTAACATTGGTTAAAAACACAGTAGGAAATGACTGGTTCTTTAGTAGGAGAACTAAAGGCTAAGGAATTCAGACAGCATTGTTGGTTAACATCAGCACATGGTGAACATCTTTTTTTTCTCTGTTGACTGATTTTAGTGACTAAGCTGGTGATATTCTACATTTGTCTTATTTGTTATCTAACAAATTTGTAATCTAACAAATAAGAAATATGTAGAATATCACCAGCCAGAGAAAAAATCATCTGTTTTCTCATTCAGCCCGGAGAGAGCGAACGTTTAACAGGTTCCTGTAGGTGAACATTTAATCTGTGTGTATGAGTGTGTGTGTGTGTGTGTGTGTGTGTGTGTGTGTGTGTGTGTGTGTGTGTGTGTGTAAATATGGTTAAAAGGATTTCATATGGAGGCAGGGCAAGCAGGGAAAATGTGTTATCCACAGACACACACACCAAGAACACACACAACCATAGCTAATATTATAGTGACACTTCCATGTTTCTCATGAAGAAAAGAATGGAAGTAAAAAAACAATTATTTTTATACACCTACACATATACGCACAAACACACACACACACACACAGTTCAGCATCATGCAAGTCTACTTCATGCAAGCTTTGCTAACAGGCTCTATAGCCTGGATAACCGTGAAGCATTTGCATGTACAGTACTCCTTCAACCAAACAGAGAGAGACGAGCCCTTCCCACGTTACCTGCCCTATACTGTGCATGGATGTCATAATGGAACTTGACATTCCCTTTATACACTGATCCACAATATTGTAATACTAAGTATCGAGCATTTATAAAACACGTTTTTCTTTGTCATTGTTGCCAAGTACTAGCTCATGTGGGAATGATGGGTCTCTTTAATTTTAATTCAGAGTACGGTCTAGACCTGCTCTATGTGTAAAGTGCCTTGAGATGACTTTTGTTGTGATTTGGCGCTATACAAATAAAGATTGACTGATTGAAAGGGCCCCATTTTAACAATCTATAGCGCATGACGTGAAGCACATGGCACAAGTGTCTTTGGGGCAGTGTCTTTCCAAATCCACTTTTGCTATTTTAACAGCGGGAAAAATGTCAATGAACCAGGCGCATGGTCTAAAAGGGATGGACTTAAGTCCCCTCATTAATCATAGGTGAGTAAAACCAATCAGAGTGTCATCTCCCATTCCCTTTAAAAGCCAGGAGTGCCGTCCCTTTGGTGGATTATTATAACGGTGCATTTGTCAAGCTGTGTGTTTCAAGAATAAAACATGAGTTACTTTAGCTGAAAAGAAAGTTAAACCATAGCAAAGCTTATTGTAATTTAATCTGTTAATTTTACAATTAATTAAATCTGATAAATATTATGACTAAGCCCAAACACAGACAGGTCACACACGTCTAAAAATGCTGCAATTTAATTGGCTAATGAGAGTGTACATTACACCAGAAAAACTCAATTCATTTAATATGCAGATTCCTGACCTCTGTATGTGGAGAAGATAAGGGCACATCGTTCCACTGTATATGGTAATGTCCAAAAATACAGGAATTTTGGTAAGAGGTTAGAGTAATAATATCTATCAATTAGACTAGTGATGGAACCCAAATTGTTCCTTCTGGGCTTATATCCTGTAGGACATAACATAGATCTTCATAAATATGGGAATATTACAAGCAAAGAGAGTGATAGCTCTAACGTGGAAAAAGATTGGCAAACTAAGCAATGGTTCAAAGAATTATCTTTATGCTTACCACTGGAAAAAATTACATATACTCTAAAAGATAAACAAGAAATATTTCAGAAAGTATGGGGGCGCTACATTCAGTATATTAAAAACAATGATTTATCTGATTTGCTGTGTGAAACAGGGACAGCATAATTATTGCCTGTACAGGACCACAATCATACGCTGCAACCCGTAGACTATTTTATAACACCTGTAAGAACTGTCATGGACTCAAGTACTCTTATTGAATGTACCTAATGTTTGTATGTTGTTCAAATATGTATGTCTGTGTGCTTTGTATATCTATGTAAAAACTTTAATATATTGTTGAAAAAAAAAATACCACTAACCAATATGACATGTATTTTTTAAAATGTTGATGTAATACTTTCTGGGGTTTTTTGCATGTTTGTGTGCCGCTACCTGTCCCTGTGTGTGTAATAGGCACAGTGTATGTGCATTGTGCACCCGCCTATTAAAATTTTGATAATACACTCTTAAAATAACTGAAATATGAGCCAGTGACTTCAGACCTGTATTTATTTGGTCAGTAGCGCAATCACTTTCCTCTGCCTCAAAATAGCAACTCGCCTACAACGCACCTTGTTAACCTCTTTGTGTTTACCCTTTGACCCTGGGAACGCATGTACGCGTGGGCAGTGTATTATGTTATGCCGTCGCAATGAAAAGGATGGACACAGAGTTATTCTGTGCAGAACCTAAATAAAGTGGTTAAAGATATTAATGTAGTGTTTATTGCGTCTAACACACCTGACCACACCTCATTTTAAGATCAACACACCTATGGGTGCACAGACTGGTGCAAGTGCATTTGCTATTTAGACAATGTGGACGCAGGGTGAGAAAATGCAAGATGGGGCCCATAGTCTCCATTGTGATTGTAGTTACAGTAAAACCAATGCAGCTGTGTCTTACATATTGAATCTCATGTAAAGCTTTGTGTTCATTCTTAGTGTAATGATTAAGTTTAAATTGATATCAAAAGCATCATTTTTAAAAACTGCATCGTCTTGAGAATAATATGTGGCCCATAAGGTCAAATCCAGTAGATAACAAAATAAACACAAAGCTCCTGTTAATTCTAATTATTGTAACATAATGTAACATATTGTTACATTTGATAATGCCACTATGGTTATACCATGCCATTTGAACAGTGAAAGGTGATTAAATTTGGTCTAAACCTAATTCCACAGCTTTAGCCTTAGAATTGTTCTTCTCTGGTTAGGATTCAAGCAGAAATAGTCTTTTGGTGACATTTCCCCCCTCAGATAGTCATAACAATGTTATCAATTATATTTTTCAATGATTTAAACGACATAAACGAAACATATAGGCCTGCATTTCCACTGCACCAGTTAACGCCCCGCAATGAAAGTTCCTGAAAAAACTGGCCCATGGTTGAACCTGATTGCTGACCCCTGATAAAGGGTCACACACACACTCAAGACTTGTCAAAGAACTTGGTAATGTATTCAGTGTGTGTTTACCTGGTAGCAGAGGATGACGGTGAAGGAGAGGAAGAGGCCATAGGATAGACAAAGACATCATTGGAGGTCTGATTTGAGCTGCTTTCCCTGAAGATCATCCAACCCCCCCCCCCCAAAAAAAAACAGGTTAAACATTGCAATCTTCTGGCAGAGCATTCCTTACTATACAAATCAGAGCAGTCGCCTGACAGACTATACAGTTTATGCACTGCTTTAGAACAATTGACCCACAAAATATTTACATTTATATGTTTGGCATGATGTTTCGTCATTTTCAGTCTCTTCCCTCTCTACCTTGTATGCTACTTGTAAACTTTTCAAATGTCAGCATGACATCTTTTTGTAATGTCTGTATGTTTGATCTGCAAGCAGTGTTTATTATTCAGTTCAATATGATGTGTTTTCTTAGGCTGGTTTCCAGAAGTTTCAATACTGCTGTATCTGGCCTACTTTCTTGCAAGTATCTGTCAAATACATTTGCAGACTGTGAAATGATGATTTTCCATGAGTGTTAGCATGAAGATTATCTACCTCTGTGGAGAGATGGACTGATTCTGGAAACTACATTATCACTGTAAAGTTATAACTATCCCTGATATCAATTAGACCGTGTGTTAGTAAATTGCCTGTGGTGTTCTATATTTTGCTTCAATACTTAATCTATAAGTAGTTATAGATGTATTTAAGGCCTCAAAGTATTTAGGGCCTCATAGTATTCAGGTATGTTTCACAACTGCAGAGTTTATTACCTTGTGGTAGCAGATGCAGATAGACATCATGGCATGGTGCACAATTTCACCATTAGTTTTTACTATGGCAATCAATGTTATCATTAAGGCATCTAAGTGGGTCATGGGGAGAGAGGCGTACACGGATTACATGACAGGCGTCACCACCTAATTGCATTGGACAAAGGAGTTCTCTCTGTACTTGTCTTGTTAGATGTAAGTGCTGCTTTTGACACCATTGACCATCACATCCTATTACAGAGACTGCAAGTTTAATTGGCATTAAAGGAACTGCATTAAATTGGTTTAAGTCCTATTTATCAGATTGATTTCTGTTTATACACATTAATTATCAATCTTTCACGCATGCTGAAGAAAAAAAATAAGTAAATCCTGTCTCAAACATGCAGAAAAACTAGTCCACACATTTGTTACTTCTAGGCTGGATTATTGTAATTCATTGTTATCAGGCTGTCCTAACAAGTCTCTAAAGACTCTCCAGCTGGTCATACATAATGTCAGTTATGATTTGGCGCTATATAAATAAAATTGACTCGACATGCCTTTCATAGCACCCTGTGCTGGTTAAGCGGAACAATAGCTTACAGTTGACTAAGGTTAAGCCAGAGAAATCAAGAAGTATCTCAGTTGTTTAGGTTGTGTTTTTAAGTAAGAGAGGCAATTCCTAGTGTTAAAAGTTTAGGTAAGTGGTAAGATGTAGCTCTTAGTGATAAAGAGCAGATGCAGGGGTTGAGACAGCAGGATGTCAGGCCTTACAGGAATACTGGTGTCTGCATGACTTGCCCTGCTGCCACGATTGTCGTAGCCCTTGAAAGTGAATGCTTATCAGTTAACAGTTATGCCTTGTTAAAACATAACTATTGGAAATTCTTCCCGTCTTAATGCATTTGAGATCATCAGTTGTGTTGTGCCAAGGAAGTGTTGGCACACAGCAAATAGCCACATTCTGGAGTACTAGTGGTAGTAGTAGTTCTATTGTAGTAATCCATATTATGGCAAGATGGTTAGCTCATATTAACAACTGGCAGGGAGCACCACGGTATGGAAAAGGGATTTTGGATCTCTCTCTGGCTAGATTAACAGAGAAGTTTACATATGCAAAAGCAAAGCTTGAGATGATGCTTTCAGAGTCTAGGAATATACCAGTATGGTGTACAGTGCCAACAGTCTCAGCAGGGTGCAAGTGGAACCCAAGGGAAGAAGTTTATCAGGCTCAGGCAGCATTCAGTAGAGATATTATAGGGAGCTTGGACTGGGAATATCACAGCCTACATGAGGTAAAGCAACAGCAGTTGGCAGAAGGAGACTGGTTGTATAGGAGATTCAGAGACAAGAGGAGGATGCTGGATATGGATAAGCAGTTTCTCCTACAAAGCAAGGCCAGTGGATGAGTTGGGAAAGTGTAGGAGCCAGAGGTGTTCACAAGTCATTTTTTGCAAGTCCAAGTCAACTCTCAAGTCTTTGAGTGAGAGTCCGAGTCAAGTCTCAAGTCTTTGAGGGTCAAGTCCAAGTCAAGTCTCAAGTCTCTGGTTAAGAGTCCAAGTCAAGTTTCAAGTCTCTCGCAAACACTAAATCAAGTTCAAATTCTATAAGCTGTAAAATCCTCTATATAAGACAGTATTGATGATTGTTTCACTAGAATCTACAGCAATGTGACGTGGAAAAAATACAAAGGATTGTTTCTATTTCAAAGAGTTTTTTTTAACAATGCTGTAAAATACAATAAAAGAAATAACCGTTATGGTTATTACAGTATGACTCCTCTCTCTCTCTCTCTGTCTCTTTCTCCTTCTCTTTCTCTCTCGATATGTGACAAATATCCTTCTTGATATCTAGAATAGGCTGCTTGGGTATGACTCTTATAAAGCATTAAATGTGTAGGTGCTCCACTGGGTGACTGTACTGTAACTTAACTTAAGACAATGTCACAGAATCATCTTCTGGCACACCGTTCTGAAATGTTAACTCAGCCTGTCACATCATATGGCCAGCAGCAAGAATGTAACGTTAATATTTGTTTGAGAGCTAATTGCTAATTTTAACGTCTTTCACATTAGCAAGTGACTGACCGGTCTGGGTGCGTTTTCAGATGTCGGATGAAGTTTGAAGTGGTTGAACCAAAATCTTGAATCTTCTTGTTGCACACTATGCACACTGCTGTCCGTTTGTTGGCTGACTGCGTGAAGGCATTGTAGCCAAATGTAACGATCCAAGGGACTCCTGTTGGGCTTCTTTCACTCGCCATTGTCTTGAAATCAGAGAGTTTCTAAAACAGTATACAGTAGTAGACGGGCTCTGCTCGAAATGCGCGTACACACGGCGCGTGCGTGATGTTGGTGTTTACTGTCAGCCTCAGTCACAGCCAGAGATCACTTCCCAAATGCAAACAGAGAAGACTAATGACAGATAATAAATAATGAGAATATAAATGATAACATGAAAATAATGGTAATTTGCGAGTCTCCAGCCTAGAGTCCGAGTCAAGTCTGAAGTCTTTTGAGGTCGAGTCCGAGTCGAGTCTGAAGTCAATGTGTGTAGTGTGACTTAAGTGCGACTCGAGTACGAGTCGCAAGTCCGAGTCACCAGCTCTGGTAGGAGCAACTTGTGATGTTCTCCCATCTCCCCAAAAATCTTAATAAATGGTTAATAAAGGGCCCAACATGTCCTTTGTGTTCAGGTAGGCTATAGCTTCACCTCAACATATTCTATCAGGGTGTAAAAGAAGCCTGCTGTCTCAAAGTGATACACCTACTTACAAGCATAAGTGCTTAAGTGTACTGCAGTAGCTAGGACACTGTTGACCCTCAGTGTAGATAGACAATAAGTGACCTCTCCAGAAGCTAATTAGTGGCTCTTAGTAAGGCTTGTGGGACTAGATAAACTAAGATTAAACTTCCAGGACTCAAAAGCAGTTTAAAGTAATGTTCAGGATAAGTGAATGATATCATCTCTCAGAGGGCTTGATACCCACTACAGAGCCTAATGATCCAAACATCACTTAACATTAATGCTGGGCTTCTTTAGGAATACTCCAATTTTTTGCCACATTTCATTGTGCACTTTTTTTTTTTACTGGTTAAGGCAAATGCTAATCATGGTGCCACAGGATCAGTCTGGTGGTGGTTGACTTACCTATTGTTTACCAGGCTTGAAGCAGGGTTAACCAGGTCAGGCATTGTTGTGGGTGAGGTGCCGACAGTCGTCATAACAACCAGTTCAGGGTCCAGAATGAAGATCTCTTCTTGGGAGATTTCTGATACGTAGTTTAGATGTTCCTGATAAAACATTACACATGGGACATTATAAACAAACAGCGAGGCAAGGCAGGTATTATAAAGAATGTGAAATGAGAGCTGACTAAGATAAGGTGCTTGAAGGCAATGAATCGGTGCAAAGATGGGAAAACGAGAAGTTGAGGTTCAGTTTTATGCAAATGTCCTCTGACACACAGGAGTGACAACCTGGAGACAATCAGTCATTCTTGTTTTTGTTATTTTCTGCTCTACTCAACTAAATAAAATAAACACAATGGTGGAAAAGCTGATCCTTACAAACTGTGGCTTCCTGATTCTCAACAGTATACCTTCACCAAGATCAAGTGACAATGATAGCAAATAAGTAACCAATAGAAGCTGACTGTATATACTATGTGCTCAACACCTGCAAAGTTTCAAGCTGGTAAGAGACAGGAGCCTGCCTCTTTGCATCTGTATGTATGAACATATACAGTTCATACATTGCCATTTTATATACTGAAGATTCTTGTCACACAGCTTCCAGTACTGGTGACATGAGATATAATCCATTATTAGCGTACAATTAGTTTTGGCATCTAAGACAAGATTTTACATTTCTGGAAAAAATATTACAGAATATTTTATCATTTGTTGCTGATCTCAAGGTACACAATGCAATACATAAACTTGCCTTTGTATGTATTTGATTGGCTACTGCAGTGTCTTGTTGGATGAAGTCATATTGTGATCTGGCAAAAGTTGATCAAGACTGGCTTAATTCAAATTAATGAAAGAGCTGTTTTCACCCCCGTAGGGCTAAAGTCTGTCTGAATGTGGCTTCAGGCAGTATCATAGAGTAGAAATATCTCACCAGCCAGTCAGAGGCAAAGCTGACTGTAAACATAGGTGGTCATCCCTAAATTGGAACCACTGATTTACTGAAATCTGTAAGACTAGATACTGCTGGCCAACAGCAGGCACCCACTACCCAAAGGCAATGCCCACAGCCACAATGAAACAATTGAACTGTGTAGATGTGCATGGAAAAGATGTGGAATTGGCACATATTTCTGTATGAACGCCCATGATTACCATACCATAGGTAGAATCCTCAAATCCCTGGATAAAGTAATAAGTGGACCCAGGGATGGGCAGTATTTCTAATACATGTATTTAAAATACGTATTTCAAATACAAAATACTATTTTCTAATTTGTATTTTATTGACATTATGAAAATGCCTTTGTATTTTGTATCAAAATACTTCAGTGTGGTGTATTTTTGTATTTTCAAAATACTGTAAAATACTTTCTGTGAAACACCGTGATGACATCTATCTATCTATCCATCTATCCATCCATCTATCCATCCATCCATCCATCCATCCATCTATCTATCTATCTATCTATCTATCTATCTATCTATCTATCCATCTATCTATCTATCTATCTATCTATCCATCTATCCATCTATCTATCTATCTATCTATCCATCTATCCATCTATCCATCTATCTATCTATCTATCTATCTATCTATCTATCTATCCATCTATCCATCTATCCATCTATCTATCTATCTATCTATCTATCCATCTATCTATCTATCTATCTATCTATCCATCTATCCATCTATCTATCTATCTATCTATCTATCTATCTATCTATCCATCTATCTATCTATCTATCTATCTATCTATCTATCCATCTATCCATCTATCCATCTATCTATCTATCTATCTATCCATCTATCTATCTATCTATCTATCTATCTATCCATCTATCTATCTATCTATCTATCTATCTATCCATCTATCTATCTATCTATCTATCCATCTATCCATCTATCTATCTATCTATCTATCTATCTATCCATCTATCCATCTATCCATCTATCTATCTATCTATCTATCTATCCATCTATCTATCTATCTATCTATCTATCTATCCATCTATCCATCTATCCATCTATCTATCTATCTATCTATCCATCTATCTATCTATCTATCTATCTATCTATCCATCTATCCATCTATCTATCTATCTATCACGAAATCTCTGTCTGTCTGAGGCACCCTTGCATGGTCAAGGTGATACCGCTTTCGGCCACTAGGAATTTTTGGCACTGTTTCACACTTGCTATGGGCATGCACATTGCACACGCTACGGGCGGGCATTTATTTTCCTTTGCTGGACTGATTAACCGGCCCCATAGGCATCGTCTGAATGCAACACTGTTTGAGAAGTTGTACTTAAAGGCATCAACTGAGGAGACACCACTAGCTAAGGTGGCTAAGGTTACACATACTCCTTTGCTCACACAAGGACATCACAAGGACTTGAGTTCACAAGCTTTGATAGCAACACTTGAGTTTGCTATTTTCTTTCATTTTTCTGTTTTACAGTTTTTCTAGACTTTAAATTTGTCTATGTTCTCTGACCTATGAAATATTTCAGTGCTATGGTGACTTGACAAGATCATTTCCTACCTCAAACAAGGACATTTCCAACCTCTTGCACATTTCAAATAAGAAATGATTGATAATGTCATAATTATTGGCTTCTAATTGGCTTAACTGGTTGGATGGTATTAATGTGACAACCAGATTTTTTTTTTGTATTGACATTGATAGAGGTTGTGCACACACCAGTTTCATGTGTATACATAAGTTTGGTAGTGATGGTGTTAAATAACTGAAAAGGTTAAAATGCTACCTAGTTTATATTTCTAAATAAATCATCAATTTGGATTGTTTGTCTTTGAGTTATTGTCATTGATTCATAGTGGGCAATCTATTACACCAAGAGAGTAAATAAGCATACTTAAGGAAGGGTTACTTGAGTTACTGAACATTTCTCAGGGCAGAGGTTTATAGTGGGTTGTCTCTAACATGAGGGGTCAGCATATCTAATCTGTTGACTGATTATGGGAGGAGTCTCTTGCTTTCAGATGTTTTTGCAGGTAGTGTACAAGTGAAGGGATAAATGAAAAAGGTCATTAGAAAGGTTGTTTAAAAAACTGCCTTGGGGAAAGAAGTATTTTGTAGTATTTTGAAAATAGTATTTTATTTTGATACAGTCTGTATGTTCTAGCTTATTTTGATACATTTTTAAGGTGGGTATTTGGTATTTTACTTGGAAATACATTTTAATGTATTTGTGCCCATCCCTGAGTGGACCCCTTGCTTTGTTTTGTTTTGTATTGTTTTTTTACATCAAGTCATAGGTAAAATGTGTTTACACAATATGACTACAAGTATGTGGACACTACCCTCACTCTTCTGGGAAAGCTGTCCACAAGAGCATTAATGAGGTCAGCCACTGATTTTAGGATATAAGGCTTGGCTCACAATCAGTGTTCCAATCCCAAAGGTGTTGGATGAGGTCAGTGCACTGTAAAGACTTCCACCTCAAACTGGGAAAACCATTCATTTCTGAAGCTTGCTTTGTGCACAGAGGAATCATTATATTGAAACTGTTGACACAAAGCTGCAATAATACAACTGTATAAAAATAAATATGTTGGACGATTAACATTTTCCTTCACTCTCCACACACTGGTGAAATGTTTATTAAACTACTTTCTTGAGAAGGGGTAGCTGAGAAAACTTTGTTGACCGGCTGTCAAAAACTCAGAAGATTAACAAGACATGCTACCCAATTAGTTTCCCCCTCTTGTACTTCAGCCTCTGTACAGTACCTACAGTATAGTGTATGAACCACTTGTTAAAGTAATATGCCAAGTAAGCCTTCTCTACCCCAGCAATGGGAATAATTAAGCAGCTGGCAGGAATCACATTCTGTTCACACTCATGAAACAGTGGACATCTGCTTCCTCTGCTACAGCTTTAGCAGGATCCTGAGACAAGCCAAGCCATTAGGAGAGAATCAATGCTCTCTCCCTTACACTCTGAAGGTGACAAAGGCTGCGCTCTCACAAACACAAACACATATGAAGCTTATTTTATAAAATTAAAATTACCAGTGAGTACTTTTATTCTATATTCATGTCACCTCAATCTAGAGATAGTCTTGACATTTACCTGGGCTCGGTCTATCCTGTAGAAACGATCTGCTGTTGTAGCTGTGGAGACAAAAAAAAAGAAATGTTATCTGTGGCAATAAGGAAAATTACTTAAAGTCTGTGTAAAGTAAGAAAAAATGTGTTTTCTGAGTTTGACACATTAGAAGAAAATGAAAATGTTTGAATTCACTTTACACGGTCTTTAATAGAAGATGTCCTTAAATTCAGTTGATTTACTGATTGACTGATTGTTTTTCACAATTGTTAAGCAATTGCAGATGAGTCAGAGATTCCAACAGTGTTAGAGAAGCCACATAACAGTCAAGGCAGGTGATTTGATGCAGCTGAGGAAGATGGCTCAGGCAGCATGCTAAAATGTTCCTGTAGATTTCTGGATGAGCCCAGCACTCACATTACACCACTGTTAAAGGACTTATCTCAGTGGCTAAATAACTGAATGAGAACTGAAAATGTCTTATTATTATCATCACTAGTGTTGTGTTCTCTCTTTCTCTTCTCTCTCTCTTTAAGCTAGCTGTAATATCTTTTTTCAGTTCCAGTTTTTTTTTCAGTTCAAGCATGCATGTGTACCATTGTGTAAGAAGTGTTTCTTTTTTATGTGATATTTAAGTTATCAAAAAAAAGTTTGGATGCAAAAAATTGGTTTTGTCTGTCAACAGTAAGTAAGGTCAATAGTTTAACATCTAGCCAGCCCCTGTGCTCATGCACTAAACTTTCAAAATGACCAGTCATCAAAAGTCAGGTGCTCAGAAAGGAAGAATTAAACAAAAAAACATAACAAATATAGCAGAGGTGCACAGTACAGTTCATACTTGAAAAAAAGATAAGTGGCAGATCTAGCTGTTACTATAATGGTACAGCCCAACATGCAATGACACAACCATTAATAACTGCCACGTGACTTTAACTTTAATATCCTGTTATTAGTTTGTACAAAAGCCTAACACAACGCATCCTCTGACAGAAACAGCTGAGTTTGGAGATGGAAGTAGTTGCATAAAAGGCCCAGCATGCAGATGAGTGTGGGGCAGGAGAGGCTAGACACAGCGCCCACCAAAGACTCAGAGCAGCAGGTGAAATAGCATCAGAGACTAATTTTACTGATCCTCAATTATGGCCATAGACTGTAAAAGAAATGGACGTAACATCCATGACGTCACCCATTGGTTTGTGGACTGCTGCTCGGAAGCCAATAGTTTCGGATCTGGGCAGCGCCATCTTGAAAAATTCAGGTGCATGCTGGGAAAAATAAAAACACGGATTCTACTTATATGGGCATGAGGCGGGGCCATGGGCGGAGCGGGGGAGGTTGCTGTGGTTGCGAGGGCTGGATCTCTAGGACATTGTGCAATCAACCTGTCAATCATGACGTAGCCACGCCCTAATGCATACCCTGCTTTATCGTCAAATATAAAATCAGGGAGGCCAAATTTACCTCCATAAACACATTTAACGTTTACTGAGGTTAGAAATCAAGTGAGAAGTTGGTGAATTCTCCATTGACTTGTATAGAGACAGAAGTCCTTTTGACACCAAAACGGTCGCCCCCTGGCGGCCTTTTGATAGAATGCAGTTCTAAGTTACTTCCACGTTGGCCTCATTTCAGAGGACCGGAACTCCCCGCCTGGTTATGGCCTGATAAAAAGGCTGATTCTGAAAGGGTGACACTGGTATGAGTCATGGCCAATCGCCTTTCACAGATATTGCAAAAGAAATACCAAAAGATAAAGAACATGCATTATACTGTATGTGTTTTATGGCCAGCTGGTCAGCAGCCTATGTGGAGGAGGCCTTTGAAATTCATCTTTCCCTGGGCACAAGCTAGACACACAGCAGTATGAGATAAATATTCATGATATGCATCAGTAAACATCATCTGATGAAACTATAGTTTATGTTATTTTCAAGGTGTTGCAGCACTCAAACCTTTCCATGTTATTATGAAAATCCTGCTTGGGTATTACTTTTGTACTTTTGGCCATCGTTGCTACTGGTTATGATAACATCTCTGTCTACAGAACCAGCTAGCTGCAGCAGAAATTAACTGAACAAAAATAGTTTCCACTCCTTGGGAAGAAATCAAAAGCATTGGTTTATTGATTTATGTTTTATTTCGTCCATCCAACCAAATCTAATCAAATCTGCCAATAGTGAAACAGGCAAGCTCATAGCCACACTGGGACCTTGATCAATCAATATCAATTATATGAATAAGTTCAGAACTTATAAACAGCAGGAGAATAGTGTGATTTAAACAGCTGTCTGTAAGGATTACACTTACACTTCTGAATTCCCCAGAGGAAAAAAAACACCCTAGGAGTCTGCATGGACTGATATATTTAATGAAATGAAAGTGATGGACATCAAAAATGCTTCTAAAAACCATTGTGGATTGGTGATTATGTTGCGTTTAGACCAAATATAGTCCTGTGTTAGATCAATGAAAGGGACTGCGTTGGTGGGGATGTGTTGTTTAAAGTACCGGCGGGACAATGAAATACCATCCAGGAACAGTTTAATATCTACAGTTGTCTTTAATTAAAGGTTTATCAGATGCCAAAACACAGTGCAGTGATTTGTAATCATTTCACAACTCTTTAGTCATCACGGTGGCAGCTGCACGTATCTTATCTTTTTTCATGATGATCACGAAGGAAAACACTTGAAATACAGCATCATGTTATGTGTGATTGGCCAATGCAGTGCTGGATGACATCATGTGCCAGCAACACTTAAACCAGGCTCATGTGTTTTCACCCCCACTATGTCAATGAACTGGCTAAACAAATGAATGAGAAGGCTGCGTTTTGTCATGCATAGCTAATGTCTGCTGTCAGAGTTCCAACAGACCACATTTAGCAGCCACATGAAGGGGACATATGCTTTTGTGTGATTTCTGTTATTAATACACTGGCATGACGTCGCATATCTATTTAAACATGAGCAAAGTTCCAAAACTCGACCTGAATGTATGTGAAAGTGCTTCCTGCATGTCAAAACCTGCTCTGAGGGCTTGATGTGTTAAAGTCTGTGTAAAGTAAGAATAAATATGTGTTCTGAGTTTGACATACCACAGAAAAGTGTGTTGTTAACCACCCTGCCAAATTTGAATGATTAAAAAAAATATATGATATTAGGCTTCAAATTTGTGTAAAAATCAGCCTCTTTCTCTGCTCCCAAACGCTGTGGGAGTGCCCGCCGAGTCCGCTGAAACCCCGCCCCCTACCAAGTGTCACCTGTCAATCAAAGTCACCACCTCTACCAGAAATATGGAGGCTAGGTCTGAGAGCTTTCTCTCAGCTGCTAGCTCAGCGGCTAACTCAGTGGCTAGCTCGGTGGCTAACTTGGCGGCTAACTCAGCTAACTGGCTAACTGTAGACTGTAGTAGTAGTAGTGTGCGCTGAATGTAATATATCTACAGCAGCAGCACTAAATCCTGAAGACAGAAATGTTGAAACACAGTTTGTGAAGCCTAGCTCCACAATTCAAATCTAAATGGTTGAAATGCTTTTTACACCTTTTTTAGAAATACATTTATGACCTATTTAATGTGTTTAGAAGAAAATGTCTGAATTCACTTTACACGGTTTAGCTAATAGTAGCAGACTACTATTAGCTAATCCTTTAGCTCCCAAGTGTTTTTAACTGTAAATGCAAATGCAAAGATACTCCAGAAGAGCCCCAGAATATAAATAAACCTGGATATGTGACTATGTTCCCTTTAAACAAAGCAACAGTTCAACCCTCACATCTAAACCACAGTGATTGCTTGAACTGTAGCACAGAATATATTTTATAGCATGTGTGCAGGCCAGTAGCAGTGTTTATCAGTATAACAGCAGTATGTACTGGTAGATAGAGTAGTGGGATTATTCTGGAGGTAACAAGACTGAAAATAATGAGCTGTGTGTTATCTTTCTACCAGCCATCACAGCTACTGATATGATGAATCTCATATCTGTAAAGTTTCACTTTACCACTGAGATACAAACTGCTATAATATTTACCTCTGGCTGCTGACAGAAATCTGACTTTTCAAAAATCTGTCTATATTGACTGTTTAAATAAAGTGTGACAAGTGTGACCATGCACTCTGTGGGGCTGAATACTAGTGAGTATAAGTATAAGTAAGTGACAATTTAATCCTTAATAAAGTATTAAATTGTGATTACTTGTAATTGACTGTCATTTAACATTTTAATAAATTCATAGCAGATGCCACAAACTGGGTGTGAGTATGTGAACAGATTCTTTACAAGTACACTCAGTGTACTTTAAGTACACTGAGAGCCACTAAAGTCAAGTTTAATAAAGCCAATGAAGCTGACATGTACTTGTTGTTTTTTTCCCCCAACTTGATATTGTATTAAATAAAACAAATATTTGTATTAAATACAAGAATATTTGAAAAAATGTATATATTAATTAATGTTAAATAATATTACTATTAAATAATATGCTTTATTGAAATTTAAAAATATTGTATAAGCTATTAGACTGAATATGAGACAATACTTTATTTTGGTAATTACATTTGAAAAAGCTGCAGTTTTATTATGATTATGGACAAGACTGTTACTTTTTATTCACAGCATCAGATATTCTGTCTTTCTAAATGAAAATGAGGAACATTCTACTGTACTTACAGTCCAAGAAACACCATTTTGGTGACAGTCTCTGCGAGGAAAGAATCTTTGGCTTGGCTGCTTCCTCCTAAGAGAAACACAGATAGAACGGTTAGATTGCAGAGCAAAAGGAAACTGGCTGACAGTGGAGCAGCATATCACCTGACCCAGGGATGTAACTTTTTGTTAATAATAATAATCTATCTATCTAGAGAACAGAGGAATTGACAAGAGAATAGTGTGGAGAACAGAGAAGAAGAAACAGATGCATGTAACAAATAGTCTGGTTTGTTTGCTAGACATTTGGAGACAGAGTGGGAAAGTCAGAATCAGTAAATGCAGAGTAGGGATGGAATACTGACTGTGGTCTCTGATCTCTGAGCTCTCCATTTATCTGACGCAGGCTGAAACAGCTGTGTAACAGACTTACTCAGATGATGAAACATTTTTAGATTACAACTTCCAGTTCATCAATATATTTTTTTAAGTTTGAAGTTTTTAAAGAAATACAAATGAAATCATTTAGACAGCTGCGCCTGCCAAAAAAGTTCCGGTGACATTTTTTGTCAATTAATGTATCCCATTCTGTAAATGCTTCTATATATGCTACCACCAATCCTACACAATATTCAAATAGGCAGTGAATCATGCATGAAGTCATAGGAACATGCACTCATGTCACCATGCATGAATGACCAAGCTAGTGGCTGACGTGCTAACAGCAAATAGTAGCCTAAAATATGACCCAAATAAAAATCAGAATGAGAATCACCTTATTGGCCAAGTATGTTTATACATGAAAGGAATTAGACTCCAGTTAAGTGGCTCTCAGTGCACTTAGACACAACAATCAGAGAGACAGTCAAGGAAATGCTGTATTTTTGTCATGTCAAGTGCTTCACTTCAAGCTGTGCCCTTGTTAAACTAAAAGTCAGTACTCATTACTGAACTGCACAACTGCATAAATAGTGGACTTAAATAAAATGAATGTTAAGGTTTGTTTTCACACATTCTGCATATCTCCAGGCCCTGATTTTAATCAGGGGATTGTCTGCACATGATTTAAAATTGAAAACTCTTTATTTATCTTAAATTGACCCTTTATGCAGCCTGTCAGTTCAGCCTCTGTCTGAAACAGCTGCTTTTACTTCTGATGCTACGTCAACAAACCATGAACACACTTTAGTAGCAAGATTTCACTCATTGTTCTACTTCCTTACTCAAAATGTCAACTTCTTAAATTCATCCGTACATGTTCGAGTCGGAGTCCGAAATCCGTGAGTAAACAACTTGAACAACACCTTAGCTCCAACCTTAGCAACCAAAAAAACAGAATGGATGGCCATTTATGTGCATGCACACATAGTAACAACAATGGAGGAAGTAGAGCTAATGTTGCCAACAAAGCATTCAGAGCAGGTTTGGACTTGCAGAGAGAAATTTCACATAAATTCACCTCAGGTTTTGGAACTTCGACGTGTGTTTAACATAGATATGCAACATCATAGTAGTATATAAATAACAGAAAGCTGCACAAAAGCATATGTCCCAGCTGTTTGTAAGAGCATACTGTAGCTTGTCAGGTGGAAGAAAAAGCTGTTGCAAACAAAATGTTGAGGGCAGGTTGAAACCCTGACTTTTGACTTGAAAGAAGCGTTTCTACATATGTTAACCTCATGTTTTAGAATATCGGCTGTGTTTAACATCTGACATCTTCATAGTATATAAATAACAGAAAAATATAAAAAAGCAGAATATGTTCCATCACCAACCCACATCTGATGAGCTTAGTATATAGATATGAAATGCTTGTTTAACTGGGAGATTCACTTACAATCAGCAAGATTTCTTTGAGCTGTGTCCAATTAGTCCTGAATGCTGCAGCAAGGCTTTTAACAAGATCAAAACACAGACACCATATTACTGAGATTCCTGCCTCTGTCCTGTGGCTCCCTGTTAGCTGTAGAAAGGACATTAAAACCTTGTTCTTTGTTTACAGACCACTAAATGGTCTTCCCCTGCTTCTATCCATGTACACTTGCCCCGCACCACACTGTCAGACACCTCAGATCTCCCGCCAAAGACCACAGATCAAGAACTAAATGTTGTGTAGATGAAGCTTCCTCAGCAGAAGTCCCAAAACTGTGAAATCTTCTTCTGCCATCAATTTGTTCTTCTCGTTTTCAGCTTAATTCACTTTTATACTTTAACAGTTAGCCGGGCTGACCCGACCTGACTTATTTGTTCCTGTGTTGTTCTGAGGCCATACGTTGCATGCTACATGTTCTTTTGCTCATTGTGTGTTAAAGTAATGCATTTATGAATGTGTTTACGTTTAAACTAAAACCAATCCCAAATAATTTAAAAAAGAGAAAGAAAACTGTTTAGAATATAAATTATGTAAATTATATTCTAGGCAAGAAGAGCTACTGCAGGCTTAAATCTTTAATTGAAGAGAATTACCATCAGTAAAATTACCTTCAGGTTTGATAAATCACAATGTGTGTGCTAAATAACATATTTGCATTTTCTCCTCCCTGTATTTTACACACTGGGGTTGAAACGCCTCATATTGCATATTCATTATGACAAACATACTAAATGAACAGTGTTATCTTGTACAGTTGAAAGACACAAACCTCAGTGTGCTGCGTTTGTAGATCAGCTTGCACATTTTTGCACACACACACCTTTAGTAAATCAGGCCCTAAAAGTGAAGTGAGAATGATTTTAAAAAATAATGCCATGAGTAGTTTTGTTTTTTCTTCATACAAAGTTGGGTGAACAGACGAAACCTAATATAAATCAATATTTGATGCGAGCATAATTTGTCTTTCAAACAGCAGCAGTTCTCCTCAGTACACCTGCATACAGTTTGTCAGGTATTTGGCAGGTTGGTTATTCCTCCATCTTGGAGAAGTTACCACAGCTCTTAGTCTGTTGATTTGGGCGTCTCTCTTCATGTTATTCCAGACTGACTCCATGATGGTGAGATCAGGTCTCTGTGGGGACCAAACCATCTGTTGCAAGACTCCTTGTTCTACTTGTTAGTGAAGATAGTTCTTTATGACTGTGGCTGTATGTTTGGGCTCGTTTTCAAGCTGTAGAATAAATTGGGGACCGATCAGACGCCTCCCTGATGGTGTTGCATAATGAATAAGAATCTAAACATCAAGTACTAAAAACTTTTGCACAGTACTGTTTTATACTGTATGAGCTTTTTTTGTGAGTTGCTTGTACTGCTCTCAGTAGTGTTGTGTTGCTGTAGCTGATGACCAGCTTGTTACTTCTGCTACAGTTTTAAAGTAGCAACCCTGACACTGGTGTTGCAGTTGAATTGTGTTGTCTAACATTGACAGCTGTTTTAAGAAACCCATTTAGATAATAACTAATGACAAAACACCTTTGAACAGACGCACTACTGCACCCAAAAAGACAATGAAGTAGAATTGGCATTTCTCTAAAACAGTTCAATAAAAACAAAATATTACAGCCTTCATGAGGATAGGAGTTATTGCAGCCATAGTTAAACAATGAATAAAGAGAAATGGCTGAATATACTGAAGATTTCTCAAACAAACTAAACACAAATGTTATAGCTGTTAACTTTGGATATGACATTCATGGTATTTTTTATGGTTGAATTTTAACTTTGGTCCCTATACCAAAATCAGTGAAGAGCAAAGTGCTGCATGACCTGATGCACTTATCTGAATGGAGACCTTAAGACTTGGCTTTTATGGTCATCACTGGTCTCATGTTGTATTGGAGGCTTTTCCGCAGTAAATGGGATACAATCATTGGAAAACAATGAATATATACTGTATGCACCTGATTGTTTAAGGTAATATTTCAAGATAATCAATCCAGGTTTAGGCAGCTTCAATGGAAAAAAATTTAAAAAATCTGTTGACTAAATTTAAAAAGTCACATTCCAATAGATATGACAGGAGGAAAACAAGCCAAAGAAAGTAAAGTTATTTTCTTTTCAAACTGCAAACCTTTCATGCAGTCTGTGACAGAGAGGCTGGTTGAAGTAAACACCTCTCCTACTCTCTCCCTGCCTTTGTCTTTACTTATCTAATCCTGCTGTCGTGTTCAGCAGCACTCTCAAGCTGAGAAAAACGCCTGCAGGCTTTTACCACAAACTTAAAACACTGGCTCAAAAGTTGAACTTGTCTGACTGACTGACTCTCTTCTCTTCTTCACCTTCTTTCTTCTCCTGTCTCCTCTCTATTCACTCCTGCCTGTCCTCTTACACATAAAGTAGCTGATTTCCTTCTTTTGTTAGTCAGATCCACTGAGCCTTCTGGGTCTTGTTCGTCATTCATTCTGTGCCTGGAGTTGTGTGTGTTATCTATCAAACAGAAGCATCAACCTGGAAGTGTGACCCATTGAATTTCTTAGAGGGTTACATAATTGGAAGTCTGTTCTATACCTCTAAAGACTAGGTGCAAAAAGCGCAACAAAAGGATTGGAGTTGAGAAGCGATAATGTTATTCTACAGAAAAGACAGCGCTTCACTGTGCTTTCACATGATAATTACTTTATTCTAATAAGACAGGCTCAGCCAATCACAACCAGCAATGTTAGACATTGCAGCAGCCAGCACTACACAGCAGTTTTCAGGTTAGCTTGTTAGCATGTTTGACTGGAAACATATTCCACTTATTAGATATACTGACATACAGTGCAGACATTTGGCCATAAACATACACTGTAGTTATTTATACTCATTAGTAGTGGACAAATTAAAATGTTGACCTGATGATGGGAAATATCTGAAGGAAACATGAATGTCTGAACCTAATTCAATAGCAATCCATCCAACTGTATAGACATTTCACTTAAAAACATGAATATACTGCAAAAATCACAGTTTATCCTTATAAGGTCATTATCAGACAGGAGCTATTTAGCTCTACTCAATCACACACTGCACCAGTGAGCATCATCAGTCACCAGAGAGCAGGAGATCAAACGGTGAAACAAGCGTTACATCACTCTGGTTGCTATGCAACACAAAGTCTTACCACAACTCATGAGCTGTCTTCTTAGCATTAGTGATCTAACCTATATAAAAACAGGATAGCGTTGTTAAAAATAACATTATTTAGTTAGTGTTGCTCTGCTTGCTCCTAAAGAAGATGAACAGCTCATAGTGAAATGAAGGATGTTGTTACATGACATCCACACAAGGAAAACAGAGCACAGAGTTTAATATCATCCATGATATAAATAAATACAGCAGAGCTATTCATTCACTGCATTTACACTCTGCCTCTGGTTTGTCACCAGTATCATTATATATCAAATATCATGTATCATCAGGTTGAGGGAATGAAACAAACAGTTAAAGATCAGTGGGATAAACTGGATTAAGTGGCCACATATACCCTCCACATGTGTTCATGTCACTGTGGCAGGAAACACTACTCATAGCTGGAGGTGGCTGATATGGACTTTTTTTTCCAAGTACAGTTTTCCTCAAGTGTTTAAAGACCAACTTAACCATAGAAGTAGCAGATGAGAAAGCAACATTCCTGAGACAGCTATATGGTATTTGTTGGAAGCACATAAGTGTCAAAGGTGACACATTTTTCATTAAAGTGTGCTATTTACACCAATGGGATGTACTTATAAAGTGATTTTAATTTTATTTCTTTAATAGTGAGAGGGAAAAACAGTGTGCATAACTCTATTTGTTATAAATCTACTAATGATGCAACCAGATCACAGGGCTGGTTAGTGCCAATGGTAAGGAGGTTTAAGTCTGCTTCTATAAATCAAAGATACTGAATGGACAGTGGCACTCTACGCTTTGTGCACACAATTCAGGTTGCATGGGCTGGTGTGCTGTAAAAGTACAGCAACCACATTCCCTCCACCGCACATGTCAGGATGACAGAGCATGACAGTACGGCATCCCAACAGCAAAATCCCCCTGGCCACAGAGAGGAAAGAAAAGAGAAAAGAAATAGAAAAGAAAAAAATATCCATGACAGTAACTCACAGAAGCAATGAGCAGGTGAGCTTTGCTTCCTCCTCTCCTACAGTTAAATACTGCTGGGACTTTTCAAAGAATCTCAACATGCTCATCTTTGAGTTACACTAACCAGTTATAGCAAAATACTGCTAATCATGTTGAAAAGAGGAAAGAATTCCTACCAGCCTATTACAACAACGCTGCCCACATCGGATGTGTGATTGCATCTGTTTTTCATTTGTTACTCTGTAAATATTACTTGAAGTAGCAGGGTTTTCAGTTGTGTTTCTCAGCCCCCCTGGAGAGAGGAATCTGGGTGTGGAAGTCTACTGGATGACCTTTGGATGGGTTTGCTGCCATGAACACAGTGAAACTCAACCAGACTATCTACTCTGTGTCCACACTTATAGTTGAAATTCCTACTTAAATACAACAACTTTTTACTTTTCTTGGTTAGTTGCTCTGGATTACACATGCCTTTGTGTTTGACTGCAATGACTACATTCATTCATTTTGTGAATCCAATGCAAAGTGTGTACAACAAATGTCAACCACTGTCAGCAAATGATCAAATTCTCACCTAAAGATGCATTCACTATAGACCAAAAATCAAATTCTGGATTTAGTGTGTACTTTGGATGTGTTGTCACTATTGCTTTAATTCAGACAAAGTCTCCGTTACCTTTTACCTTTAACCAACATCTCACCAATATCTAGCAACCATCAGAATGCCACTAAATAAGAACTAAATTATATGAAAATTAGATTAGCTGCTGTATTTCATGAACAAAATGTTGTCAGTAATGTCTATTCTGATCACAAAGTGCTGGCTCAATTAAAATAATGAGTAGTAGTTCAAATGTAATTATATTGTGAATATGTTGAATATTTGGTCTTCTAGAATCAAAACAGAAGCAGAGCAGGAGCACCTTGGTGACCTAATGGTTAAGCCACATACCACATAACCTCAACATCCACAGCTTGACTCAGCTGCAGGACCCCCACTGCATGCCAAACCCACCTCTCTCTCCCTGTGTTTCCTGTCTCTCTCCACTGACAGTTAAATTAAGGCCCAGCTTTGTTTTCATATAAAACATTTTGCTATAGAACTTTACTACTTAGAGCCCGGTTCTGCTTGAAGTTTTTTCCTGTTAAAGGAGACTTTCTTTGCCACTGTCAAGTACTTGGGGAAACATTGAGTCTCTATACATTAAAGAGAAAGATCTAGACCTGCTTAATGTGAAAATTGTCTTGAGATAACTTTTGTATTGATTTGGCGCTATATAAATAAAGATTAGGAGGGTCATGGTGGCTGAGTGGTTAAGGCACAAGCCACATGAAGGCAGTGTCCCTGATTCACTTCCAGCAAGGGACCTTTGCTGCAGGTCAGCCTATTTTCGTCTAATAAAGACAAAAAATAAATAAATAAATCAGTAAATAAATAAAGATTGAATTGAACATACTTGAAGTTGTTGGATTTCTGAATCAGTTTTTTTCCCTGTAATATTTCAGGTATTCTTTATAATGATACGGAACTACTGATGATAAATTACTGGTTCTTAATAATAATTACTCAATATAATGAAGGTATTTGTAAGCAATTACAGCCCAAGTCTATATATAGTTAATACCATTAATAATTGTATTACACAAATGTAATTACAACAATGAATGTAATGTAATTAGTAACTTTGGGGAGCAAAAGCATGGAGCTCCAGACTTATATTTTTCACACAGTATTTTCACCAAGCACAAGGACTAATTAAATACAATACAATAGCTTTTCCTTTATGTAGATGGAATTGCCATTCTGTACATTATTTTACTTGGTATGATACAATATGAATCAGAACAGCATTTGAAGAGCATTTGAACATTTGAAAGTGACCTCAATCTTTAAATTCAGTTTAAGAAGTACAACACTTTGATCTTTGATCTAGTCTAATTAGGTTTTCTGTCATTTTTAGCCTTCTGCTGCATGATAAAACTAAATTGTGAAAAGTATGTTGATTGATCAATAAAGCTACACTGAAGACAACACTAAAAAGAATTGCCTTTGTTGTGTGATTGTTTTTGTTCTCAGGCCTCTTGTGGTGAGATCTGGACCTCAAAGACTACCTCATTAACCCTGTAATAAAATGAAGCATCATGAAAAATATAAGCCTAACTTTGAGTCACTGACAACTTGTTTTATCTCTTCAAATCCAACAGCTTCTGAACACAATAAATCCTCTTCGCAGTATCACAACAATCTCAGCACAACAAGCCACAATACAATAAATTCACCAATAAACTAGACTGCACACATACAACACAGGTATGACTGCCATGATCACATTGGAGCACATACAATTAATCAATACAGTTAGTCATACACACAAATGAAGAGATTCAAAGACAGAGACAGGTCATGCACTGAGACACAAGGGGGAAACTAATCTCTGAACCTCAACATGCATACACCTTAATGTATGCATGTTGGTTATCCTTTAGTTTGAGTCTGCATTACTTTGACAGTATTTTTGTTCATATAAATTCAAGTGTGAGGTGGAATGTAAATCAAAGAGGTGTGGTGATTCGTTATCCTTTAAGTCTGTCATATTGTCTTATGACAACAGAAAATGATGGAAAGAGAGGAAAGGTGCCCTCTCCAAATACTAGAATAATTGAGCTGCCTGAATGATGCAGCATGAAAAGATATGAATACTGAGCACACATATCTACAGCCCTGCTGTGGCCTTCTAAGTTCAACTTTCATTAGAGGAATAACTGAAAAGGTACTTTAAAACAGGCCTCTACCATTATCAACTTTTTCACCTTTCCATCACAGCTAGTAGTGTGACCATGGCAACCACAGAAAAGATAGAGGGAAATGATATACAGGAGCCTTAAAGTCTGATAATCTGGTGTAGAACATGAACAATGTTCATGACAAGCTATTAGTTAAGAACTTAGTATATGTTATATTACTCAACATTTCCTTTACTTAAAGCTACAATCCGCATGACAATATTATTGTAGGTGGATAGCAGCCTTTGGTGTACAGTACATAGTATCCAAACACAAACCCCATGGCCACTGCTGATTTTTGGCATTCAAAAGGAAAATCAGCCACTCAGAAGTCAGCTATGACCACCACAATGCCAGGACAGAATGACTTTAAACAGCCTGAAGAACATGCAATAGTTCCCCTTTAGTCTAGTTCTTGATTGCTTGGGCAAGTTAAAAGGCTGCAATACTGAATTAGAGGTGAGGACGAGAGGAAGTGGAGGACTGAGAGGAAGAGGATGACTTTATGCAGAGTGTCAGTTGCATCTGTATATTTCAGAAGCCTCACTACAAGAGAGCCCAAGGAAAGAAAGATGTCTCATGGTTCAGGAATGAGTATGAGCAGGGGTAGAGAAAGTATGCTCCAGTAGGGTGGTATGGGTTAGGAAGGAAGGCACATGGACCAGATTGGACCGAACCATGAACTGCAATTCTGAGCCACTCCAGATCAAGTTCCTGATCCTGTGGATTTATGACAACTTCCCAAGCCCATTCAACTTATTTCAATGGGATCAGGCAGAAACACCAGCATCCCTGCAGTGCCAGAGAGGGACATCCCTGGAACAGAGTTGTTGTTGGGATTGTCAGAAGCAATGTACAATGCAAAGGAATCAATCAGCTTTCTCAAAGAGTGGACAAAGGGTCCTCTAGAATTGACTGTTGTACAGAGACCTAATAAGTGAGTGCAAGGGTTGAGGATGGCAGGCACAATACACATTAAAGCACACTGCAGAGGCTTTGATGTCCAATCCATCTGCAGGGCTTTACAGCTCCTACATCATAGGATTGCAAAGAGAGTGAGCCATCAAGAACATCACAATCACTGCCCGAAAAGGTATCAAGATATGCATGCAAGGGACAACTACCACAGCCTGAGGCTGAAGCCAATGCATAAGTACTTTCAAGTGCAATTCCAGCAATGGCAGCTAGATGCTCAAACTGTGACACATCAACTTCTCTCTAGAAATACTACATAAATATTTTTTTTCAACAAGTCTTTATTATCTCAATCTCTAAATTTAGCCCACCCCAATGAGTGGGCTGGTGTTCATTTTACAAATGATTGCTCCATCAATACGATTTGAAGATTAATAGTACCTATGATGTCTGCCATGTGAGCACTAATTTACAACTGTGATTGACAGCTGGCTCACCTTCTGCTCTCCCCGGCTCTGGGACTTTTGTAATATTTCAAAGTCTAATATATTACTTGATCACGATATCTTGTTTGCACAATTTAAGTAAAGGAAGTAGCTAATGTTAGTCCAAGTCTACGGCACTCACTGTTCCCAGTAAGCTAGCATTAGCTTGGGTTTGAGATAGCACAGTGTGTTTCCAGATCATGAAAGGCAACACTGTGGACTCCTTATTTGGCAATTCCTGGCTCCAAATGGAAAAGATGGCACTGAACATAAGCAGCAACTTTTGGATTCACACTGGCTCCAATGAAACCAACAAGTAATGTCACACCCTGCTACATCTGTCTTTTTAAACAGGCTATGTAAGATGAAGAGAGGTGATCCTTGCCCCATACACTTTACTTGGACTTAAGCTGAGTCTGACTCTAATAACCTCTGGTTGAGTCATCCAGGTAATTAGTCTGATGCTTAAAGACCTCAAACCGTCAGTGACCACAGCAGACATATGTACTTTGCTGGGCAGGAAATGTCAAATATGTCATACATTTCAAAATGAAGAAAATGCCAAAATGTGATGGTTCATGCTCGAGTCCCTGCAGTGCAATGACAATAGAGCCAAAAGTAAAAAAGCCCAGGTACTGAAGCAATAGCTAAGGTTGTTTTTTATGTAGGATGTGTGAAATTTGACTTTGTTTTATTAAAGCATGGAAGCATTTTCACATCAGGCAAAATATCCCTGCAGGTTTTTTACACACAACTAAAGAAATTGATGTTTTCAGAGTTGGTGTGTTATTTAAGCTTTCAACAAATATAAACGTCTGTAGAGCAAGAAAAACATGACTGCAGTTGTTGCTGGATTTCCATATTTGAAGAGACAGATATGTGTCTGTAGTCAGAACTGTGGAACTATGTAACCAACAGGGGGAAATAATGAACAGGCAGGTACAGTACTATCTCAGCCTGACCTAAGTAGACTCTGTGGCTGCATGACCACCTGGCCTGCCAGTTGGATGCCCGTACTTCTTCAGTGGTGACTACAGGTGAGAACAGCTAGTACAAAAACCTCTCAGTTTTTACTTCCTTCTAACTGTGGACTGAGTTTGACTTTTCTGTTAAAGTAAAGGCCTTTTGGCTCACACATCGAGGCCAGTTCTATTGTTCTTCGTATCAGTTTGCACTTATTCTGAGTCCCCCTGTGTTCCAGGTTTACACTCCAGTCTACCACAGTTTTCCTCATCACCTGTCTCTGATTTGGATTGTTCACTCACTTTCCCAGTTCTGCTGCTTACCCAGCCTCCAAACTGCTCACACTATCCAGAACCCCTCACCTGCTCCACTTCACCTTCTCCATCTACCCTTTTTCTCAAAAGCTTGTCGACAAGCCCGTGTCCTGCATTTTCTGCCCTAGATCGAGTAACAGAACTTTGAAACTGAATTTGTTGGGAAATAAAATATAAAAGCTTTATTTTACAGTTCAAGATCATTTCCCAAGAAGCACCCTGGAAAGAATGATGAAGTCTGGTACTAAATATAGGGAGAATGGAGACCAAGTTCTGAGAGTACTATTTTAATTAGAGTTTTCTTAATTAATTTCCATGTGTCTGACAGAACTGCTCCAGTAAATAAAACTTGTGGAAAACACAGTTGAATTAAATTAAATAAATTAAATAAAATTAAATTACACTGAATTGAATTGAATTGAATTGAATTGAATTGAATTGAATTGAATTGAATTGAATTGAATTGAATTGAATAATAAATCAGGGAGTAATACATCTAGTTCTGAGACTGCCAGGTGCCAGTACAGCACATTACAGTCATTTCCTATTCTCATGGTGTTGTTGTTTTAATGGTGGTAAATCTTCACTCTAACTGGAATTAGGATTGACTGAATGTTTTTTCCTGGTCCTGTTAAAACCTGTTGATTTTATTTGTGTAACTGTATGTGCATTATGTTGTGTAATGCATTATTGACTACATTCTGTACCTAACCCCTGAGTAAAGAATCTGTTCTGTTTATGTGTGTGTGGGTGTTTGTTTGTGTGTGTGTGTGTGTGTGTGTGTGTGTGTGTGTGTGTGTGTGTGTGTGTGTGTGCAGGATTTGATTGTACAAAATTTAGAGCCCTCAGTGACAGAGTTCCTTCAATTGTTAATAACTTGCATTGGTGTCAGACGTAACATTTCTACTAAAATCTACCTCATTAGTTTTATGGTTTGACTTAAGCTAATTTAAACCACTTTAAAGAATTGCAGAAGTATTAGCAGAGCATATTTAATTGCTGCTGTGGTTAACTGACCTCTGAAAGTATCCTAAACCTAAACCTAATACATTGTCTTGTGTACTGAATAAATTGTAACTTTAGTTCTATGAGCACAGTCCTGAGTCCTGTAAACTCAGTCGAGCTGCTCATGGCGGCAAAATTTCAAAGAATTGCATTTGGCAGTGAAACAGCTCCAATAATATCTTGGGGGCAAAAAAAGTATTAAATCTTTGGAGAAAACATTTAGCTTTTTATTATATGAAGTTTCATTTGCAGTGTCATTCCAAAGAGGCTGTTTGATTGATGCCCAGTGGTATATAACTGTTAATTCATTTATTTTGTATAGTATACTATTATGGTTAGTATATATTGTATATATCAGTATGTGGTATGGACTTATGGTTTTTGGACTTTTAGTTCTTTTGGTTTCCTGTGTTACACCTCATATGGTTTGCTCATTCGTATGATTTGGCTTGTATTTTTAAAGAACTGTCTTGCATTATTATTTAGCTTAAAGAGTTGTGTACTTCAGTTGCTGTCATGTATTTTCTTGGACGGATTGATGTATACTGGTTAAGAGATTTTGTGTTTTCTGGGTTTTGGGGTTTCTGCTTTGTGATTTCTTTCACGTATGCTTATCTCGATTTTCTCTCTTTTGCTTATTGAAGATTGGGTTCTATACTCGTCTTTAATGCAGTGCCCCAGTGTTGAAAACTGTGGTGTAAATAACATCTTTAAGCTAACTTCAGCATGAAGATGGACACTCTTTTGGTATGTTTATTGCATAAGGCCAATTGCAAATGTGATTTCAAAAGTTTCACCTGTTGTGTGTTGGTTGTTTGTAGTGATTACTAATACAACATAAAGAAAGTGTCAAATTTGCTGCTAAAATGTTGAATGTTACTATTGTTGCTTTCAAGGAGTTGGTAGCTCTTAGTTTCCCATGTGCCTCTGAGCCAAACAAAAACCACACCACAGACTCCAGCATCCAACTACCAACCTGCAGTCCCAAGCATCTGAGGGAGGGGTGGACTGAGCAGAAATCCTAGAGGAAGATGGGATTTAAGGAGAGTAGAGAGGAGAGTAGTCCAGATATTAAGAAACTCAGGCACGCAAACACACACACACACACACGCACGCATGCATGCACACACACACACACACACTTTAAATAGCTTTGTCCCAAATTTTAAAAGGGGTTTCCTGTTTCTTTGTGGTGCTTTGTATCTTTCCATTTAGTGATATAGAAGCATGCCCTTTTCATCCCTCCCTTCCTCCCATCCACCTACCTCCTGCAAACGCTGGATGTGTTCTCTGCAGGTTTCCAAGTCGCTGTCACCAGGAACCACGATCAGTCCCAGAGGAATGGCTGGAG
Source organism: Scomber japonicus (assembly GCF_027409825.1). Lineage (NCBI taxonomy): Eukaryota > Metazoa > Chordata > Actinopteri > Scombriformes > Scombridae > Scomber > Scomber japonicus. Next base: position 18,303,230 of record NC_070601.1, read on the forward strand.
ATATAGAGGAACAAGACAATTATCCAGCAGCACTTTGAGATCTGCTTATACATTGGTTCTCAACTCCAAGACCCTGTGAGTAAAGCTAGGTTTAATTCTGGTCATGTTTCAGGGACTGATGTAGACCTGGAACTCCACATGAATGCAATTAAATATATGTTTTTATGAAAACACAGCAGCACTGTGGCTGTGGAAATTGGGAACTGATATTTAAACAGGTTGCATGGATTGCTGCAGTACATTTGAAAAAAGAAAATATGCTGTAAATTATACTGGAATATTTGCATAAATCCTCTTGGTGACAGAAAGATAAGGCAAGGTCAGAGCAGGCTTTTAAAGTCCTTCAGGGGAAACAAGTCAAAAGGATTGTTGAGTGTTAAAGAACAATTTCACATTTGTTAAGCCTTGAACAAACTGTCTTTAAACAACAGTCATTGAAACAGCAGTTACAATGTAAAAGACGGAGGACAAAATCCACCAGTCCTTCTGTGCAAAAATATATTTAAAAGTTAATCTGAAGCTAATGAGTGAAATCAAGTGTATATATTTTCCAAAATAGCAGTCTTGTTAGTGCTAAAGTCCTTTTTGTAACTATACTTCCACCACAGCTCAACAGGGAAACTCTGTCTGAGGAAACACAAAGAAAGAATTTAATGTTAAAGATTAAAAAAAGTGGCAGATATGACTAACTCTGCTGGAGCTTCAACTTTTTAGATCAACTTTTAAACACATTTATGCACAAAATGACTGTGTGGACATATTGTGGATTTTAGCCATCATCAATTACACTGACACTGTGTATTTGAAATTCAACTAATTAATTGTAATTGTTTTATATGAACAGGACGAATTATTACAGAACATTTTGATCATATTTGTAGCTGCTGTAGACTAAATGTTGCTAATGTGTCCCTCCACAAAAATATAACTAAGAATCAGGAATATACAAGAACAACTTGGAAACTGCAAGAGTTGTGACTGGTCAGCTCAAGTTGTATGTGTTTTTGGTTCAACAATGTTGATAGTGAAGACATTCTTAAACCTGTTGCTTTTCATGAACACAATATATGGGTTTGCAATACTGAAGGATCTCAGCTACTAGCTAATCAGTACAATTCTGGTAGGTCAATCATCAGTGACCCTGCTTTAAACTTACTAAAGTTTGTCACAATAAAGAGTGATTTTGTACCTGTTTTTTTAAGTCAGGCCAACAAGTCCTATTCAATTAGCAAGTCCTCACTTTCCCAATTTAAGTCTGAAGTGAGTGCAGATCTCAAGTCTTATCACTAAAAGTATCACCACTGTGGCAGTTCAATTTCAGCCATGATCTCTTCTGCATCATGTTCTTTTCCTGTTGTGGGCATTGGTGTTTTTTTTTTTTCATTTTAAAAAAAGGAGCCTGACTGAGCTAGCTCATCATCAGTAAGCTGACGTAAGTCGCTCAAACAATAAAGACAGCTTCCTGAGGCAGTCCAGGCCAGCCGCCCGCTGCACCAACACAGCACTGCTGGCTGAACATCACACAGCTTATTGTGCTGGCAGAGCAGTCAAACTCACACGTACACACACACAAACACACACACACACAAACACACATACACACACACACACATTGAGCAGTCACTTCACAGATTTTGATAGAGATAACCTGTTCACTCTTTTTATAATTCACTATTCAATGGAATGTTCTTTAAAGTCTGTGTAAAGTAAGAATAAATATGTGTTCTGAGTTTGACATACCACAGAAAAGTGTGTTGTTAACCACCCTGCCAAATTTGAATGATTAAAAAAAAACCCTATTATATGAAATTAGGCTTCAAAGTTGTGTAAAACTCTTTCTCTGCTACCAAACACTGCTGAAACCCCGCCCCCTACCAAGTGTCACCTGTCAATCAAAGTCACCACCTCTACCAGAAACATGGATGCTAAGTTTGAGAGCTTTCTGCTGCTAACTCGGCTGCTAGCTCCGTGGCTAACTCGGCGGCTAGTTCAGCTAACTGGCTAACTGTAGACTGTAGTAGTAGTAGTGTGTACTGAATGTATTTATACCTCTACAGCAGCAGGGGGGGGTTTATGCTATTCATTTTCAGACCCGCCCACTAAATCACAGAAATGTTGAAACACAGTTTGTGAAGCCTAGCTCCACAATTCAAATCTAAATGGTTGAAATGCTTTTTACACCTTTTTTAGAAATACATTTATGACCTATTTAATGTGTTTAGAAGAAAATGTCTGAATTCACTTTACACGGTCTTTAAACATTCCTCAGAGCAGCAGGAGCTGCAGAGCTGTTTATTAGCCAGGTGCATCTTATAACAGCCCACTTACAGAGTATTACATCCTCTTCATGGACTCCTGGACTCCCTCTCAGGATGTTCCCTTTTAAAGTGACCTTTTCAAGAAGCTACAGATTGGTTGTTGTGCAATGTGCTGTAATGGTAGATGCTATGTTGTGTTTGTAAATGCAGGCCATTGGTCAGTGTTTTACTCAGGGCTTCTCTGACCAGACAACAAAAGCTGAAAAATCTTAAGTGGAACAAACACTTTCCAAAGACTGTAAACAAATGAGAGCTGAAACAATTAGTTGATCAAATTGATCAGCCCATTAACAGAAAATGAATCACCAATGTCAAACATTTTCTGGTTCCAGTTGTGAGGATTTGTGTTTTTCTTCAAGTCATATCATTGTAGTTATATCACTGTATTCTAGGGTTTTAATTTAATCACAGAATGTGAAATACAAGAATGATATTATTCCATACTTTCACATCGAACGTTACAACCATATTTCTATGATACAACTGACTTTACATCATTTTGACATTTATATCTTGATATTTATAATGAATGGTAATTATCTCTGTTCATTCAATGTTAAATTGTATTATAGAATGTACATTTGATACCTTTATATCTCTGAATAACCTGGCATCTGATCAAGACACAGCTGCAACTGCATTGTCTGAAATAATGACTCTGCTTGTCTCTTTTTACATTTAAGAATTAGATTAACAGATGGTAAAAAATAATTGATTTTTATGTTTAGTTTTATATGATCTATATTCTTATCTATATTATTTCAAATCAGGTGTGTCATAGTGTTGGGTCGCCATAACATATAACTCACATCATCATCCTGGAAGAGACCACTCCCATCAGGATAGAAATGTTCCATCATAGGATAAAGGTGATCACTCACCACTACTTTGTATTGATCTGCAGTGACCCTTCCCTAAAATAGGACAAGTGGACCCAAACCATGCCAGCAAAATGCCTCTCACTGCATAACAGAGCTACCAGATCCACTCATTGTAGGGGTCAAACATTCAGACTTGTACCAGTTTTTTCTTTCATTTGCCACACATCTGTACATTACACAATAAATATGTTTGTATTTAGTCATTTCATTAGTTAACTTTACAGATCACTGTTCAAAAAGGCAGAGTGAAAGGTCCATCCAAATCCCCATGAAACACTTAATATAGTCTACTCATATGTTCAATTTGGAACACAGAGCCACAGTCAGAGAAATGGCATTGAGATGATATAACCACTGTGCCTCAGGGTATGAAATATATTTTTACCATCTCCCCAAAGTGTGACATCCACAAGTTGGGAGCAGTGATTGATTTACATAATGAGAAAACAACTCAAACTTCAGATAGCAAAGAACAAAGAATGAAGTATAAAAAATGAACATCAATCAGCCAAATCACAAAATATAACACTTCAACATAACACTTTAGGATTTTTTTTGTTAAATGTGGTTTGATTATTTGATTATTACTATCATACTTATGAAATATGTATATATATACTGTATATATATAATCCCACAACACAGTACATACAAATAATATGCACGGAAACAAAAATAAATATGTTTACATTTACACCAATATATATAGTTTACAGTATTATAAAAGGTGCTGTTTACAATGTTATAAAAGCTAAGAGCGCCACCTTGTGTTAACACTCTGAACTAACATGAACCAAATGAGTGTATGTGTTTTCTGTGAAGCCAATTCAGTGTAATTGTTCACAATGAGAGAGAGACTATATACCTGAAACATCTGTGTGTGTGTGTGTGTGTGTGTGTGTGTGTGTGTGTGTGTGTGTGTGTGTGTGTGTGTGTGTGTGTGTGTGTGTGTGTGTGTGCGTGTGTGCGTGTGTGCGTGTGTGCGTGTGTGTGTGTGTGTCATCTTTCATGTGAATACAGACACACAGAGCTCCATCACATGAGTGCAGGGTGAAGAGAGACTGAGATGGAGAATATGGAGAGACAGCTGAAAATAATCTTGTTGACCTTCAGATCACTGCTCTACCTCCTAATCACCAAGCAGTTTAATTCCCACTTCAATCTGAAGATGCTGCTGTTATTCAGGTACATCCACATGCAGCTTTTTCAGCATGGCTAACACTGGAAGATCTCCTAACCACACACTGACTAGCAAGAAGCAACTGATTGAAAATGTGGTCTGATATAACCAACTCATCTGTTCTTTAAGAGCTAATGAATACTGTAAGTGAGGTGTACTGATAACCTACTGCACACTGAACACATTCTCCTGTGGAGAGTGAATACATTTAAAATATACATTTTACATCAATTCTTTAAACCCCTTACAAATTTTGTATAATATAACATGTATATTTTATTTGGCTTGTTTGACCTGCAAGTCATTAGAGATGATAAAGGGCCAGATAATATGGAAATTGTTTCAACAGACAATATAAGGTATTAAAGCGTATTGTTTTTGTATTGTTGTGTCTTTTTTCACTACTACATTACTTTTCCTATTAATTATACACCATAATGTTTATACTTAGTGTAATTTAAGCAGATATTAAAGCACATAGCCTCTGGTTGATGTTCTATAAATATGCCATTTGGACCACGGATCTGTTCAATATTTATTATGAATAGTTTTTTACATTTTTTCTAAAAGATTATTATTATTATTATTGACAATAATCAAAGAAGGGCTTGAGATATAATTGATATTTACCATCAAAAACAAACCAAATGTACTGGTTACATTGGTCCTCATTCACCAACAGTGTGTAAGCACAAATCTGTGCTTAAGCTGTGTATACAAATGTTTAAACATAAATCTCTGCTTGGCATTTATGACAAATAACACATAACAGATACATAATACCGGCTGAAACAGAAGCAAGACCCTGTAGAATATTAGCATGTTCAGTAACTGCAGTAACACATATAGATGTAAATGTGTTTCCTTACATGCTTGTCGTAGCTTGTCCTTGTCATAGTGCAGAGCCTCATAGTCCGTCATACTGATCCTGCTGACTCTGATCCTCAGCCTCTCTGGGACTGGCTGCTGGCTGAGACACAAACAACACCACACTAGTTTTAACTAATGAATCTTTACAAAGTAGATAGGCTATATTTTTATTTAGGCTTTATTTTGTCACTATACAGAAGTACAGGGAAATTACAGCAATCACCCCGTCTGTACATATACAACATACAATACATACAATAAGACAGACATAACCGGATGAATCTTACATTATCAAGTCAGTGTGTGTGTGTGTGTGTGTGTGTGTGTGTGTGTGTGTGTGTGTGTGTGTGTATGACTTACTCATTGAGGTGTGGTAGTGACGTCCGTCGTTTAGTTTTCTGAATCATGTTAGCCTGGTTTCTGAGGCTGATGTGGATGACTGAGGGAGCAAGTCTGCATGGTTCACCATCCACCTAAAAGTTATCAAAATTGATCAATTAACCAATTAATCATTTAACATAACAATAAATCATATTTACATGTGTCTGCGCCTATATACCCCCCTATATACCTGCCTATATACCTGCCTATATACCCCTATATACCCGCCTATATACCTGCCTATATACCTGCCTATATACCCCTATATACCCGCCTATATACCTGCCTATATACCTGCCTATATACCCCCCTATATACCTGCCTATATACCTGCCTATATACCCCTATATACCCGCCTATATACCCGCCTATATACCTGCCTATATACCCGCCTATATACCCCCCTATATACCCCCCTATATACCCCCCATATACCTCCCTATATACCTGCCTATATACCTCCCTATATACCCGCCTATATACCCCCCTATATACCTGCCTATATACCCCCTTATATACCTGCCTATATACCTCCCTATATACCCGCCTATATACCCCCCTATATACCTGCCTATATACCCCCCTATATACCCCCTATATACCCGCCTATATACCTGCCTATATACCCCCCTATATACCTGCCTATATACCCCCTTATATACCTGCCTATATACCTCCCTATATACCCGCCTATATACCCCCCTATATACCTGCCTATATACACACCTATATACCCCCCTATATACCCGCCTGTATACCTCCCTATATACCCGCCTATATACCCCCCTATATACCTCCCTATATACCTCCCTATATACCCCCCTATATACCCGTCTATATACCCGTCTATATACCCGTCTATATACCTGCCTATATACCCGTCTATATACCTGCCTATATACCCCCCTATATACCCGTCTATATACCCGCCTATATACCCCCCTATATACCTCCCTATATACCTCCCTATATACCCCCCTATATACCCGTCTATATACCCGTCTATATACCCGTCTATATACCCGTCTATATACCTGCCTATATACCCGTCTATATACCTCCCTATATACCCCCCTATATACCCGTCTATATACCCGTCTATATACCCGTCTATATACCTGCCTATATACCCCCCTATATACCCGTCTATATACCCGCCTATATACCTGCCTATATACCTGCCTATATACCCCCCTATATACCCGCCTATATACCCCCCTATATACCCCCCTATATACCCCCCTATATACCTGCCTATATACCCCCCTATATACCTGCCTATATACCTCCCTATATACCCGCCTATATACCCCCCTATATACCTGCCTATATACCCCCCTATATACCTGCCTTATATACCCCCCTATATACCCCCCTATATACCCCCCTATATACCCACCCATATACCCCCCTATATACCCACCTATATACCCGCCTGTATACCCGCCTATATACCTGCCTATATACCCGCCTATATACCCGCCTATATACCCCCCTATATACCCCCCTATATACCCCCCTATATACCTGCCTATATACCCACCTATATACCCGCCTGTATAGGAGCATATTGGACTCTTGATGGTGATCTTTAAATAACAGTAACATAAGCACCAGTGACTTTAGACCTGGTTTTTTGTGGTCAGTAGCACAATAGCTTTCGTCTGCCTCAAAATAGCAACGCACCACCAATGAACCTGACCAACCTCATTTAGAGACCAACACACCCATAGGTGCACAGACTGGTGCAAGTGCATTTGCTATTTAGACAACGTGGGTGCAGGGAGAGAAAATGACAACTGTGCTGGGGGAAACTAACAAAGACACATGCACCATGCGTGCCATCCTCTGTCCCTTAGTCTTTTTACTGGTTTTCTATTAAAAGTTAGGATAAACTATATTTTGTAATAATATAGAACTGCATCAATGCATGATGTACAGTTTGTCCCCAAAGTCTCTTTACAATGTAAAAAAATCATTACAAAAGCAATTGATGAGATATGTATCAGATTTGTTCTATATACTCAGTGGTTATCAAAGTTTTTAATCACATCACATTTGTGTATCGTGTATTGAACAAAGATACGGGACATCAATGACCTGAAGCTAAACATCACTGAGCCATTGATGAGGCTTTACCACAGCCAACATGGCAAGAAATCCAGTACCATCTTGATGTGCTTCGTGCAACTCCCCATATAGAGGTGTATTTATCTATTCATTTGCTTTTGTAATAAATGTGATGAATTGTAAAGAGACTTTATGGACAGCCTGTATATAATGGTAACAATAAGCCTGTGTGTAGAAGTATGAAGCAGCTCAGTGAAGCAGTACAGTAACAGATGTACAGTACTGTGTGTGTGTGTGTGTGTGTGTGTGTGTGTGTGTGTGTGTGTGTGTGTGTGTGTGTGTGTGTGTGTGTGTGTGTGTGTGTGTGTGTGTGTGTCTCAAGTACTGTATTTCAGTACAATTTTGATGTACTTGTACTTTACTTATTATATATGTCTTTTTGATGTTACTTCATACTTCTACTCCACTACATCTCAGAGGGAAATATTGTACTTTCTACTCCACTACATTTATTTGACAGCTTTAGTTACTTTTCAGATGCAGATTTGACACAATGGATAATATAACAAGCTTTTAAAATACAACACATTGTTAAAGATGAAACCAGTGGTTTAAAACGTTTTTGTCTTTTGACGTCTTACAAAAAGCAGTGTGTAGTCAGACTCACATTTCAGATGTCTATGAGTTGTTTTACAGCTTTTAACATCTGATGACCCCTCAGATTTATCTGGTGACCCTTTGGTCCCAACCACTTGGCTGGGAACCACTGGAATAAACTAGCAAACTGTATATTAAGTAGATCAAACTAGCTCCACTTCCAGCAGTTACATGCTTTCTTATTAGTAATCTAATGTTGTCATACAGTGTTGCTTGCCTTTAGAATTTTCTCTATTTCTGCAAAAGTATGGCGTAAAATGTGGTCAGACTTCCATGCAAGTCTCAGAGCTAGATAAAAAGACATCAATTAAACAAAAGAAATTGAAGTTGAGTGTTTCAATCAAGTGTGAGTCAGGGAAGCGCTATATGTTCTGTATATGAAGAGAAATCTGGGTCCTTCCTACCAAGGTCTGATCTTCACAACACACACAGAAGGGTGTCTGAGGGCTTTAGAAGAGTTGCCATTTCTTAAGAGTTTGGACAGGTGCTGCTGTGGAGCGTGCAGCTCATTGACTGTTCTGTGAGGGGAAATGGACTACAACATTCCTCTTAGCCAATGTGCACAGCTGATAAACAGTTACTGGAAGTATTTTGTGAAGTTCTATCTATAACATTTAATGAAAGCAAGGCTTCACATATGTTTGCCTCTCACAAACATGTAAGATTGGATCATTTCCCTAAATAAATATTTGTATGGTTTCCTGTAAAAATCTGATCATGTTTTTAGTCATATTTATGCAGAGATAGAGATCATTCTAAAGTGTTTCAAGCAGCACTCTATATATGATATATCTGTCAGAGGGGTCACGACTTTTCTGCAGCTTAACTTAAATAAGTATATTGTAGTATACAGGATACAGGACTTTTACTTAGAATTTAGCGGCATCTAGCAGTGATGACTCCCTCACTAAGCACGGAGGAAAACCTACGCTGGCCGCAAAACTGCCAAAGGCCCTCTCAAGTGCCAGAGCTTTGATTTGTCCATTCTGGGCTACCATAGAAACATGGAGGGGTTTATGTAAGAGGAACCACTCCCTCTGTTGATGTAAAGGGCTCATTCAAAGGTAGCAAAAAGACAACGGTTGTTATTTTCAGATGATTAGAGACTATTTAAAACGTATTTATGCATATTATATTCAATTTGTGATGATTCTGTAGATGCCACTAACTTCTACTCACTGCACCTTGAAGCAAAGAATCTGAATATCGTTCCATCACTGTGTGTGTGTGTGTGTGTGTGTGTGTGTGTGTGTGTGTGTGTGTGTGTGTGTGCGTGTACATACCTGTACTGGAAGAGGTTTTGTAGTGGTGAGAGTTACTTCTCTACACTGGTTCAACCTCTCGCCATGACCTCCAACCTGCAGAGTAGCCTACACACAAATATTCACAACGTTACTCAAGTGATGACTTCATTAAAGGCTACTTTAACTAGACCTGCTCTATATGTAAAGTACCTAGAGATGACTTTTGTTGTGATTTGGCGCTATATAAATAAAGATTGATTGGTTGATTAATTGATTGAGTTATTGATACATCAGGGATTTAATGTTCCATTTCCATGAATTTGACATATAAGCTCATAAAAGACATTTAAAAAGAATGGTTTAAATCTAGAGGCTAATGAGGTAAAACTACACACTTCCAGTTTGTATTGCAAGCTTTCTGTTATAAATGTTTAGTCTCCAAGCCCAAGATAACCAATGACAAATAAATGACAAATAAAACCTCTAATAAAACTTTGTCATTTTGGTTCCGTCTCAATACTCCATGATGCTCAATAGGAAGCAGCTGTGTGCTGCACTTAATTGGGGTGGTGAAGTTGAAGACCGTGTTAAGTGAATGCAGACATTTTCTTCTAAACACATTAAACAGGTCATAAATGTATTTCTAAAAAAGGTGTAAAAAGCATTTCAACCAATTAGATTTGAATTGTGGAGCTAGGCTTCACAAACTGTGTTTCAACATTTCTGTGTTCAGGATTTAGTGGGTCCGCCCCTGCTGCTGTAGAGGTATAAATACATTCAGTGCACACTACTACTACTCATAGACTGTATAAGCTACTACTACAGTCTACAGTTAGCCACCGCTGAGTTAGCCGCCGAGCTAGCCACCGAGCTGAGTTAGCAGCAGAAAGCTCTCAGACGTAGCATCCACGTTTCTGGTAGAGGTGGTGACTTTGATTGACAGGTGACACTTGGAAGGGGGCGGGGTTTCAGGGTGGTTAACAACATGCTTCTCTGTGGTATGTCAAACTCAGAAAACATATTTATTCTTACTTTACACAGACTTTAACATTTGTGGGGACAATAAGCTAATGTGTTTCCAGAAGAGGAGGTTTCAAGCATGAGAAGTTGGTTTAGTAAATGTAAATCTTGTTACTGGAACTTCCCAACCACAGCTATGTCCTTAAACTTTATTGTTTACGGTTTCATCCAGAGACAGTAGATGTCTGTCAGATAGCTGTGTTACTGTGTTGATCTGAAAGGGATAATAATTTTATATCACAGGTATACTCTTCTTCCTTTCATATCATTTCATAAAGCCTAAATCTCTTCCTCTAACTACACTCTTGGCTCATCTGTGTGGAGAAAACCATTTCTCCAGCTGCTGCTTCAAAACAAGTCTGTTTATTAAGTCATTCATCATGGAACTCATTTCATTTTCTCTCATAACATAATGATGAAGTGGCTGGGGGAGAGGGAAGTCTGGGCTTCCCTGCTTAGGCTGCTGCCCCCGCGACCCGACCCCGGATAAGCGGCAAGAAGATGGATGGATGGATGATGAATAAAGAGCAAGACATACTGTACAGTCTGCCTCCTAGGATGTTTTCTTATTTTTACCAAAAGTATTTTAAATCTTAAAATATTATTCTTAGGTTGCTCTCCCTCTTTTGTATCTGCTTTATTCTTATTTTTCCCCTCATTTTTTTATTTTATTTTATTTATTTATTGTATTTTTTATTTTTTTTATTTTTTTTAATCCACTTTACGAATTCTGTTACGGGTTAATTTCATGTCTTAAATAACTTGCTGAATGGGGGGGGGGGGGGGGGGGGATACAAGGATGGGTGGGTTGAAAACTATAGTCCAGTGTTTACTTCAGGAATTGTACTGATTATTTTGAAAATGGAAAATAAAAATAAACCTTGTTCAAAAAACATTATTCTTAGACTTTTATGACTTTGTTCTTGTAATATTAATAATGTAATAATGATACTGTGATATATGTGAACAATTGTGTAAACACTGTTTAAATAGCAGTATGTGTGTGAACCACTACTGACACATTATGACAAATGATACTAAGTCTATGAAATATTTAATCATATTTATATTATTTTAACTAAATAGACTGTTGACTGGCAGCTGGTCATCCAACTGATGATAGATCCTTTCCTTCCCTGGTTACCATGATTACTAGGAGAAGTGAGAGCTCCGTACCAGTGATGTCATGGTGAATCCAATGACCTCGATGTATCCATCATCATGGCGCTGAGGTTCAAAGTCATGATGTTCACTGGGGTTACCCCAAGGTGTAGTGCCTGCACAGTACCTGAAGCACACAGCACACACACTCATCATCATCATCATCATCATTATAACCATTAGTGCCAGAAATACACACAACACACACATTGTTATTATCAGAAGCAGCAGCAACACTCATCATCATCTGGTTGGATTAAAGCTCCTTGTGGGCTGATTTCTAATGGAACCTCTTCATCCACAAACTGCAAGCGCTCTGCAATTAGCTCTTCACTGACAGTAAGGACAAACAGCTACAGCAGTGATGATGAGGCTCCCTCAGCATGGATTGTGTTTATTGCACATCAATGCTCCAACACCACCAACAGATGATTGCCTTTACACAAATTGGTGCTTTTTCTCCTCCGTGTCATAAACAGCTTGTGTAATATCAGGCTCCCACCATACAGAAGGCATTTCAAGTAAATTAACACACATAATTGGCTACGCTTGATTCATGATGTTGTGACCAAATGCTTGAGAAATAGAAATATGGGAAGCCTCAATAATAAATATGAGGTGGAACTGTCACCTCTCTGACAACAGCACCTTAATTTAGAAAAAAAAGATGTATAAGCTTCATATAGTAGAATGTATGGCAGAGCTGAATAATTAGATTGCTTTAGATTGTACAAGTGTTCTCAACAAAGTGTTTGGTGATGTTTTACTACTGGATGAACAAGTAGCTGTTACCTTTTCAGTGGTTGACCTACTGTATCACTGACCTTTGGCTTTTAAAACAGTTGCCTACATGTCATGTTGCAGCAGAGTAACTAAACACATTTCACTTTTTGACCAAATTGTTCTATGGGTACTATGGAGCCATAAAAGTTCCTTTTGCATATTCTTGATGATATCTATGATATGATACGACATGATATGATATGATAAGTTAAATAATATAGGCTCATTCTCAGCCACTCAGTAGAAAAGTCAACAGGAGCTGTGCAGATTTACAAATGAATATTTTCACCTAAAATAAGCAATGAATATTATGAAAGTTTCATTTTCTTCAGTTAAAATGAGCTTATATTTTAAATGTACAAGGAATAACAAAGAAACTGTTGATGTGGAGAGAGAACAACCTGTAGGTCTGACTCCACTGACTCTTGTTTTCATGTTTTCCAGTCATAACTGAGCAGGATAACTCTATTATCAGTTTAGGAAAGTGTGATATCACAGTAAATGCACACGGACACAGTCTGTGTTGAGATGTTTCAGCATTCATTTGAGCTGTTTTGTCTTAAATCTTTCCATCGCTGCTCTGAAAGTGACTGCTGAGCACCTAACCTGCCAAACTCTGAGCTGGAAAGCATTTATGTTATTATGATAACTGGAAACCATGACTTGTAATGTCAGCTGCAACCTGAACGTTTTTAATATGTTCATTTTGATATGTATTGCACATTTTCCTGTTTTGATATGTTTAAAAATGAAGCTCATGTGAATGTGTTAATGCATATTCTTTGAATGTGGTGAAACTTTATAAAGAAATGAACAATGATACGATTAATCTCCAGCAGTGGAAGATCATGTAGAAACTAGTATCTGCAGTAGTAGTAGCAGGGCCAGCACTGACTAACCTGGGGATGTTGAGGAAGACCAGACACTGCAGCTTCAAGTCCTGAACCTTTGATGTTAAATCTGTCCCATCACACTAGAGACAGAGACAAACACACACACACACACACAGAGCAAGAGAGTGACTGAGTGTTCTCAAGCAGCAGCTGACTGAATAACTGACTGCTTGATTGACAGCTACTCACCACCACTTTGATGTGCTTCGACAGGTCTTTGGAGCTTCCCATCAGGAAATCAGAGAATGCCGTCTATATAAAGACACACACACACACACACACACACACACACACACACACACACACACACACACACACACACACACACACACACACACACACACACACACACACACACACACACACACACAAAACACAGAAGTTAGCAGGACTCTCAGAGGAGTGCATCATGAAACCCACAGAGTAATCCTCAGCTGCTTCTGGAAAAGTGAGAGACATAGTGTTCCCTAACAGAGAGTAGTCACATTTGTGTAAGTCTATGTAATCAAAATGGATTCAACTGTTTTTCTAATTATCTTTATAACTGCCTGACATGTTCATCAACATGGTCATTGTGTAAATCATCACATCAAAAACATTAAAGCCAGCAGAGGGAGAGGTGGACACAGAGACAGAGTGAAGTCAGAGCATCCATGTTGCTTTTGACAACATCATCATCATCATCATCATCATCATCATCATTGCATCAACAACACTCGTACTCTGTTTGCTACGGTTGATAAGCTTACAAACCCCCCTCAACAGATCCAGAACTCCTTTCCACAGAAACATGCAATGAATTTGCTTTTTCAGTGAAAAAATCCAGTCCATAAGGTTAAATATCAACACAAATCAACACAACAATAACATGATGCAATCCCTAAGACCTCCCAGGAATAACTCAACTGCAATGTCAGAATTTAAAACAGTTGACCAAAAAACCATAGAGGAAACAGTGCAGCATCTAAAACCATCAACATGCTGTCTTGACACAATGCCATCAGATTTCTTTAAAACTATTGTGAACTCTGTCCAAACAGATTTGAGACAAGTAATAAATAGCTCACTTAAATCAGGCACGTTTCCTAAACTCCTAAAAGTAGCTGCCATTAAGCCACTCTTAAAAAAGAGAACGCTGGATGCTTCCATGTTAACCAAGGTCGGGCAGGGTTGCATGAGAGGATGGTAAAGGCAAATATTAGATGAAATGGCGTTTGAATAATAACATTTTGTTTTTCATGTATAAATACTTTCTAATGTACATGAATATGTTGTATTGAAACATTTGTTTATTTGGGTTTTTTTTCTTACCACTCAGTTTTGGGTTTTTTGTTGTACCAGCTAACAGTGGTGTATAGTTTACACATGGCGTCATTTCAGTAAATGTTCAAATGATCCAAATTTCACCAAAAATCAAGGATTTACCTACTAAACTCATCTCACATAGCTCTGCCAATTACATGCTGTTTACACACTGATCCTTCAGAATGTCATATATAATACTATATCAGTCAGAGGGACCAAATCACTACTTTTATCATAATACTTTACTCACCCCAGCATAGAACATCTTATTCCTAAAACGACTGTTAAACTTCTCTGGGTTGGCCTCTACAACAATGACAGAGAGACAGTTAATCAACTAAATATTTAAGAAACATGTAGAGAATAAAATGGAAACATTTTACAAACACTAACAATGTTATAGACCTACATGTTTACTTTGTCTGATTATTGATATGAACATACCTCTTGACTCATGGAACTCTAGAGTCACATGAGCGTCGAATCCAAGACTGAAGTAATTGTTGAACACATCTAGAGGAAGCTAAGAAAGCACACACACAAAACACTCAAACATGAACATCTCATTAAACCAGATGATGTTTACTGGAAACATTTAGATCACATAGATAAGATTTTTAAGAGCAAAGGGAGAAGGTCAGATGGATGGTGAGGTGAGGTCTCAGTTTGCATCCTGTCTCATTCTGTACTGATTTTCTTTAGTATTTACACCATACAGTACCACAGTCTGTCTCCTACTCTTCACAACCAGATACTAGTGTGCTTTCATTGACTAGTCTTTAATAAACCTTCAATTGCTGCTTTTTAACACAGAACAAGAGGTCCCTCACATTTTTGGCAAATGGAAACTAATTAAGTGCAGTGATGGGAATAACAGTGTTATTAATAAACAGCGTTACTTTTTTCAGTAATGAGTAATCAAGTTTATTACTGTTTCCTCCGTTCCAACGCTGTTATGTTACTGACAACAACAAAAAATGTGGCGTTACTTCTTCAGACCTCACTGACTTACTTTTTGGGAGAAGTAATGAGTAACTATAATTCATTACTTTTTCAAAGTGACGTGCCCAACACTGATTAAGTGTACATGAATATAAATTGTACATGAATATCATTTTTGTGGGACAGGTCTAAATACGTAAACACAAACTGAACTGTATGTCAAAATCAAGCAGACTACAATATTACATAAAAATCATTGTTGACATGACAATGATTCATTCCTCAAATGTACATTTTGTAGCAATATGCACATTAAAAAAAATATTATATTTGTTGTGTACAAGTGAAATGACTGATGTGATGTGTGTGTGTGTGTTTGTGTGTGTGTGTGTGTGTGTGTGTGTGTGTGTGTGTGTACACGCACTGACCTTATCAGTTTGTTGTTCATCTGCTTCAGCCCCTGCGCTCTGGTTTGGTTCAACCTGTAGATTCCATCGGTCTAGCTGCACAACAGTTCCATCCTCAACATGGGACAGGATCTTAGACAGAGGTTCATCTGTATAGCCCTGGAATACATAAAACATATACATGTACACACATAAACATGTGATCATAAAACAAGAACAAAGGAAGGCTGGAATAAAAAACAAAACATGATGATGAGTATTAACTTTAAAGTCTGTGTAAAGTAAGAATAAATATGTGTTCTGAGTTTGACATACCACAGAAAAGTGTGTTGTTAACCACCCTGCCAAATTTGAATGATTAAAAAAATCACCAAATATATGAAATTAGGCTTCAAAGTTGTAAGTGTCAAAGTGTAAAAATCAGCGTCTTTCTCTGTTATCAAACGCTGTGGACGTGCCACCGAGTTCGCTGAAACCCCGCCCCCTACCAAGTGTCATCTGTCAATCAAAGTCACCACCTCTACCAGAAACATGGACGCTACATCTGAGAGCTTTCTGCTGCTAACTCAGCTGCTAGCTTGGCGGCTAACTCGGCTAACTGGCTAACTGTAGACTGTAGTAGTAGTAGTGTGTGCTGAATGTATTTATACCTCTACAGCAGCAGGGGCGGGTTTATGATTTTCAGACCTGCCCACTAAATCCTGAACACAGAAATGTTGAAACACAGTTTGTGAAGCCTAGCTCCACAATTCAAATCTAAATGGGTGAAATGCTTTTTACAGTTTTTAGAAATACATTTATGACCTATTTAATGTGTTTAGAAGAAAATGTCTGAATTCACTTTACACAGTCTTTAAAGTGATTTTAAAGTCATGCTAATAATAGCCTACTTTTATTTACTCATATAGTTTAGTTTTGAGTGTGTGTGTGTCAGTGCAAGTGTTTGTACACACCCCTCCCCAGTTGAGGGTCCTGGCTAGGTCATTTCCTGTCCCAAGTGGTAACACAGCAACAGGAGGTTGAGGGTTTAGAGCTAATTCATCAAGACAAGACAGAATCCAGCCCACCTAGTTTTACACATACAGAGAGAGAGAGAGAGAGAGAGAGAGAGAGAGAGAGAGAGAGAGAGAGAGAGAGAGAGAGAGAGAGATACATGTTAGATGAGAAAGAATCCAAAACATCATGCTGAAAAGATTTATTGAGACTTGGACAAGGAGTATGAAAGAATAATCAGTACATGTTCTGTCCTGATGCTTCAGTCCTCTGGGGTTAGTCTTATAATAAGCCACTCAGGTAATGCCATAGTTGAACCATGCCCAAATATGGTCAGAACTAACACATCTACAGCACATAGAATTTAGTCTATTTGTCTACAGATGAAAACAATGTCTGGGAACACAGCTCAGCACCCTTGTTCTCCATTCCTCAGGATCCATAATATCCAGTTACCTCTACTTCATGAGGTGACAGATCAGCACATCTCTGACCTCAGCTGCTATAGCAACACTATCTGGGTGTTTTTGCCATTATCTCAAGGGGAGACAGTGTCTCACGGTTAAGATCTGGTGCCCCTCATTTCAATGTTGGATGCATTTGTTTTTAAATGAGATGTTATTCATATCGATCATACAAGAACTATTTTGTATTTTTATCCTCAACCTATTTTACAT
This sequence comes from Scomber japonicus, assembly GCF_027409825.1. NCBI lineage: Eukaryota > Metazoa > Chordata > Actinopteri > Scombriformes > Scombridae > Scomber > Scomber japonicus. Next base: position 18,321,012 of record NC_070601.1, read on the forward strand.
TTTGTTATAACTTGTTATAAATGGTTTGTTTCAGCCTGATGAATGGCACCTGTTCAGGAGAAGGTGCCCATTTGTGAGATCTGTTCATTAACATTAGTAACAGGCTCCATGTTCTGCTCCATTTGTGGGCAAGTTTCATTCACAAAAATGAATTTTACACTGTGGAGATTCAAACAGTGTCAGCAGTAGAGGAACCAAAAATATAAAAATATGAACAGAGCGACGTGTCATCAGAGCAGCACAGACAGAAATAAAGAAAGAGATTGTAATCACTGTTTGACTTTTTGAATTTTTGTTCCCATTACAACCAGCACATCACTATCACATCACTATCACATCACTATCACATCACTATTACATCACTATCACATCACTATCACATCACTATCACATCACTATCACATCACTATTATTGCTGTCACTTCTCTGGAAGTTCAGCTAAATTTGTATCTACAGTTTGTAAAGTATATTTTATATATATTATACCTCCCAATAAGTATATATATTGGTTTGTGTGTGTGTGTGTGTGTGTGTGTGTGTGTGTGTGTGTGTGTGTGTGTGTGTGTGTGTGTGTGTGTGTGTGTGTGTGTGTGTGCATACTCACAGTTCCATCTCCGCCACATGCCAGAATCCTCAGATTATGAACTTTACGATACAGCTCTAGGCTGGAAGATTAAAAATGATTAATGGTCAATTCAGTTTTATTTAAATGCATGCGTGTGTGCATGCGTGTGTGAGACCCACCCCTCCTTCGGACCTCCTTGGCTCAGGTCAAACACCTGTCTAGGGTTCAGATACCACATGAAGGACTGAAGGATCTTAGTGCCCTGCAGACACAGAATCAAACAAAACATTGGAAGACTAGTAGCTGACTACACTAACCCTGAATCCATTTCCATTTACACACTTGGGTCAAGTTGAGACAGGCAATGTTAAGATCATATGCTAAGAAATAGAGTTGTGGCAATCTAAGAGTACTAAACAAAGCATTATAGAAGTCCAGACAGAGGACTGCTGAGTTACAAAAAAGAGAAAGTTGATATACCATATAAACACTGGATGACACATTGATTGATTGACTGATCATTTCATGGTGAATTGGTGAATGACTGGTTTATTCATGAGTACCTGGTTTCCTCCACTCTTAGGGTTGACAAACACTAGCAGTGGTTTCATCAGTGGTGAAGGGATGGGTCGGATTATAAATGGCCTCCACTGTCGGCCCTCCTGTCAGAGAAGAGAGGATGATGTGCAGAGCTTCTCATACATTTTGGCATCATTATTCAATTCATCTGTCTAATCTGGGACTGATATGATGGGATTTATTAAAATGTTAATATGTTAAAAACAGTGCTCTGTTTTCTTTAAACAGTATTATTGACTATCATTAGCTTGTTTGAAGCAATGAGTTAAAATGAGGAGAGAAGATAAAGTGTCAGAAACAAAAGTGGTGTCAGGAGAATTTCACATTGAACACAGTGAAATCACCGTGGTCATGGATTATAGTATATGGTGGTGACTGACCTCAGCTCCTTTCTTGCTGCTTTTCCTTTTAAACGACGTTCTCTTCTTCTTCTTACTCGACTTCATAGATGACTATTAGAAAGAAAACAAAAAGACTACAAGTTGATTTCATTGGTTTCATCAGGAAGATGTTACTTAACACTGGTAAATATTTCCCTTTATTAAAACAAGAGAGAGAGAGAGAGGGAGGGAGGGAGAGAGAGAGAGAGAGAGAGAGAGAGAGAGGGAGAGAGAGAGAGAGAGAGAGAGGGAGAGAGAGAGAGAGAGAGAGAGAGGGAGGGAGGGAGAGAGAGAGAGAGAGAGAGTGCAAGTGAGTGTGAGTGTGTGTGTGTGGATCAGCTAGGTCCTGCCTCTCTGGGTCATTCTTTACATTACTACTATTAAGAAATTCTCATTTACCGTATGTGGAAACCCAACTAAAAGAAATATCTGAGATGTAGATGAATGCATTTAATGAAGACAGTAGTAAGTAAACTTTACTATAGCATGGCTACAAAAACTAGTTGTTTCTTTAGACATCTCAAACATGCTACCATCAAAACTTGAGTTGTATATCATCACTTCATGATAGTCTGGCATATTATTAGACTCTACTGTATGTACCTGTAACAACAATAGCAATAACATGAGTGACTCGTCTTTCACAATTTGGAATTGGTGAGGCTGCATCTGATCATTTCTATAACTTTCTGAAACCAACTATTCAGCATTCACATTCACTTCATGCAGTGAAGTTGGTATGCAGAGCTGAACTTCTTGCTCAGTCTCTCTTTTCTCATTTGTTAATCTATGTTATATGTCAGGACAGTCTGAAAATCTATAATTACTCTCATATTCAAACAATTACTGTCTCTCCCCTCTATCTACAGTATGACATGCATACATTCACTATGCATGGTGAGGCCTGAGTGTTTTGTGTGACAGGACAGATGTTGTAGGATTAAACATATAAGGAAATATGTACCAAAGGTAAAAAGTGAGTGACAGCAGATACCTGGTGACGCCGAATTCGAATGATCCATGTGGGTGGAACTATGAGAGCAGCGTGTGCTCCTATTGGACAAGCCTCCTCAATTTGCTGCAGCATGAAGCAAGAAACTTTGTTGTGGTACTAAGAGAGGGAAAGACATGATAACACTAGATCAGTCATAATGAACTCACTTTTTTACCAAGATTAGTTTCAGTGGTGGTTCAACTAAAGTTCAGTTATCTTCTTCTATATGTTCCTTGTTCAGTGACAGATATCATGATGAGTGTGTCACAGTCCTTCTAAACATACTCACAGCCTGTTTGCACCAGGAACAACTGATGGCAACAATGTCCTTACTGTGGAAAGCAAACTTCTGCTGGAAGCCCTGGACAGAAAAACAAGAACAGATATCAACTCTTCATGACTGTATAATGCTGCACCATAATTGCACATTAGGGTCCTTTTGTTTAGTTTTAATTGTATTGTTTTTTTCTTATATCACTATCTTGCTAGCTGCTGTAGCAATGAATTTTCCCCACTGTGGGATCAATACATTTATCTTATCTTATCTTAGTTAGACAATATACATACACTCACCATGCGCTTTATTAGGAGTTCAATCAAATGCAATCCAATACAACAGCATTGCCGTGAACTCAAATTTCATAATATTATTATTTTACATTACTATAAAAACATAATAACACAATTACCACCCACCTTCCCACATTGTTTACATTTGCCTTCTTGCCGTCTCCGGTGCACCCAGTGATGACGCACCACATTGGGCTAGAAACACACACATGACACAAATCATCATTTTTGAACATTGAGCCCATGACCATTTTTTTTAAAATATATATAAGTGTATTTATATGATGTGATCAAATTGAAAATAAAGTTAAGTTTGTGATATTTCTTTGTTGGTTTGAGCCCCAATAAGAACATGTAGAAAGAAACTAAGAACTCACCTCTCGAATGTTCCGAGAGCCTGCTTCCCTGAAAGATGGTTTACACCTGAAATTAATCTGTGGGAGAGCAGATGAAGAGTAGAGAGGAACACAGATGGAAATACATAGATCAACAAACAAGCTACTATGAGAGATTATGTGGAAAACCTTCAGAACAGACAGCTGTTACGACATGGGCAGATCTACAGAACCATGATGATTTCCAGTGATTAGGTTGGCAGATTGACAGTGTTTTAAGGAGAGAAGTGTTAGGCCAAAGAGGTTCAGAGATGCTTATATGACGTAGCAGTGAAAATGAGCTCCACCTCCAGAGAAGGCACCATGAGTTCTCATAACGAAGTGTAAATAGTAAAGAGAAAGAAGATACCCAAGACATCTGTAGTAACCAGGCTGAACACTGTCATGTCAATAGCACTTCTTGGGGGGAAAGCATATAGAGCAGGTTATTTTATCATACTAATTAGGGTGTAAAATACTTTAAAAATGGGCTTTGCAAATGTTTTATAGAGAAGGAAATGCATACAGCTCATTTGTTAGAACTCAAGGATACACTGGATGTGTTTTGGTAGTTTAACAATGTAAACACAACTTCTGTTTGTTTGCAAGAAATATCCACAGGGCGTCTTTGACTTCTTGAAGGAGGTTTATTCAGCTTTTTGTGATTTTCTGTCATTTACATACCATTATGATGTTGGATATATATGTCCCTGCAAGTCAAGGCAGTATGATAAGACTGACACATATACATTTGCTATCTGCAGTTTTCTCCTCCTTGACTTTGTCTCTGTGATCATCCCTCATCTTTATTTGCTGCCTCATCCTCACTGTTCCAGAACCTCCACAGAGATGTTATGCTCAACAGAGCCCACTCTTTAAACCTGTCAGATTAATAAGACCATGAGAGAAGAGAAAGTGATATAAGGAAAAACGAAAAAAGGAAATTACCCTGTCATGATGATGTAAGAATAGATTTTTCAGAGGATGTGTGTCTGACCTGGATTAGAGTCTGATTTGAATCATTAATTTAAAAGTGGATTTTCCACAAACGTGTTGATGTCAAAGCTGCCTTTAGAGAGTACATGCTCTGTCTGTGTCTCTGTATACTGCAAAGATTTGATTTTTTGCGGTGTCCACAGCACATTTTACTCCATCTGTACAGATTATTGTTGAGTTCTTGCACTAAATCAATTCTCATATGATCCTGAGAGAAACACTGATATCATGGTGTATATTGGTTTCATTATGAAGTGATTGAAGAGAGGTCCAGACACCAATCCCAGTCATTTTTGTCAGATTGAAGGTTAGGATGAGGAGGAAGGACAGAAAGCGTTTTGTGTATCTCACTCTAAAGCTGGGGTCATTGAGGGGCAGGGCAGCATCCAACACAATGGCTCTAGAGCTTGGAAACTGCAGGTTAGACAGGAGCAATGGTTAAAGACAACCTGTACGTTCTTCTCAATGTGCTGCCCTCTGCTTCAGAATGAAAGTAAACAAAACAGAGCAAAAAAAATTACATTTTTAGATTTACCTCATCTCTGAGGGTTTAAGCTAATCCTCCTTTTCACTTCTCTCTGATCTTAAACTCATCCTTGAGGACTGAAAGTTTAATCCTTCTATCACTGTTTGTCCTTCATGAACAACGTTTTTAACATCCTTCTTTAATCTTCTCCTCTCCACCTTTATCCCTCCATAATGACCGCCATTTTAAAGCTGCATTGTGTGTCTTGTCTCCATGAAGTGGCTTTAAAAGATGAAAATCATTTGAATTCACTGGATCAGTGTGCTTGGTAAAAGTATTGTGAATACAGGCAAAGAAATTACCTTCTCCAATTGTTCTATACAGATGGTGTGGACAACTATCTTACAGGCAGCACACTTCCTTCGGCTGACTGACTTTTGCTAGAAAGAAAAAGAAAGAGAGCATTAATTTTAATTTTAATCATATAGTGTATAAAACAACAGAAACAAAAGTAAAATTATAAATATATACACATATGTATATTCAACAAAAATAATCTAGTAACTCCTGTTCTGACTGTCAGCAATTGGAGGGGATTATTTGAATGGACAAAATATGAGACAGTAATGCCACCTCTGACCACCAGGGAGCAGTCATGTACTAGTAAATGTATAATACTGTTCACTGAAAGCACAACATAGATAACATGATATGACATGAAACTGTATGACATATGATGACTTTGTGTGTGTGTGTGTGTGTGTGTGTGTGTGTGTGTGTGTGTGTGTGTGTATGACCTTGATATGAACTGACATGAGCAAAAATATACAACATGACTGTGTATGATAGTGTAGTTTTATGACTGAATTACTAGAGCATCACCGTGCACTAGATTTCTTTTTTGTAACTACTTAGGTCAGAGTGTATTGTCACAGACTCTGAGGTTTCACACAAATTTCATGAATTGCTGAATGCTGAAATTGTAGAGATGAATGGTTGTTGTTGGTACAATGATGACACGAAGTGATGAGGACAAATGCAGCACAGGTTGCATTAAGTTTAAGACTGGTTTAAAATGCATTTAAAATTTGATCTAAAGATCATTTTCAGCTTCAGCAGTCTGAGTTAGTCATATCAAGTATGACACATTTACTTTCTTTTTTAGTATCAAATTGTCCCTTTGTGTTTCCTTGGACAGTGTTGTAGAATGAATTGTCAGCTTTTGTTCCTGGTTGCAATTGACATCAGGCCAGTTGTTGAGAACTTCTGCTGTACAGTATGTTTCACAAAATAATATTTTAATCTCTACAACAGGGCACCCCTCCCTCAGAGAGGAAAGCTGGGATGGCGTATGCATCATCATGACATCACATGTGACAGCTGTGAAACAGCAATGAGCCAAAACAAGAGACTGGAGGAACACGTCAACTGTCTGTGAACGATTGACCAATACCATTCTCAGCATCTGCTGAGAGGAGGTCAAAGGTCATCGAGCAGGTGTCTGTGGATGGTCAGAGAAAGGAGGACATTCACATCTTTGAACATCTCCCTCCATCTTCCCCTCTTATACAAATCACCTCTTATCTAAGTTCCAAAGTTAGGTCACGTGATGACAGCTGACCTGAGCCAGTTCGTCAGATGGGGATAAAAGTAGGGCTGCAACAAACCATTATTTTCATTGTTGATTAATCCATTGATTATTTTTTCAATAAACCCATTTGTTATTTAGTCTATAAAATTTCAGACAATGGTGAAAAATGTTAGGGTTAGGATTAGTCCACAACCCAAAGATATTCATTTTATTGTAATAGAAGACTACAGAAACCAGAAAATATTCACATTTCAGATGATGGGTAAGGCTTTTGGCTTCTTTTTTTTCGGAAAATGAAATGAACAATCATCAAAATAGTTAGTGATTCATTGTCCAAAATTCCAAAAACCCAGTAAGTGACCTTTGAGCTCAAATTATTTTGCTACACACCCAAGGTTCAGAAAAAATGTCTGTGCTCAAATCCTTTACAATGTTTCCCATCTGGTTCTGGGAGGGCCTAGCACATACTCAGGGCTACAAAAAGGTGAAAACACTCCTGCCTGTGTTTTGCAACCTACAACTATATGGACAACTGTGTCAGAGTCATCTTTGCACAGTCTGAAGTTTAGATCTGGTCAGATGTGGTAGATCCCTGATTCATCTGGTGTTCAGTCCTTACTCTTGTGCTTCTATTAGTGTTATTTTTTATCCAGCTCTCTGCTAGGGTCTGCTAAATTCAACCACTGCAGCTAATTTCTTTGTGAAAAGTAGTTCTTTTTCCTTTATTCTGTGGATTATGCATAGTATCAAGGGCAATGATTCTGCAGAGATGGTACATGTTTCGATACAGGGACCACCACACTCTAAATTCCATTAACAAGCAGATACTGTTTGTAATTTGGATGATCAGTCCCTTTTACGAAGTTGTTTAGTTAGTACAGATACTAAAGGAACATCTGGCTGTAAAATGTTAAACATTTGGCAGATGCTGATGTATAAGAATGTATGTAATGCACACATAAACATTTTGTCTGATACACTGAAGCACCATGTTTTACCCAGACACAATTCTCTGATTCAAAATATCTCTTTATGAATGTAATTTGTTGGAAATAATGTGGAGAACACAGAGCAGAGAGGGAGACATAATCAGTGTGATACTAACCAGCGCTCTGGCAATACAGTGTTGTTCTCCCACATAGCAGTAGTCTCCAGACACATTCGTCTCAAACCAGATATGATCTCCATAAAGAGCCAACTCCTACAAAGACAAACACACAGATACCAAGGGGAAGCTTAGAGGGGGACATACATTTTAAATAACTTGTTTTATAATGCTCTCTTATTGCCACACACATATAAACAGTGTTGGTGTTAATTCCTTAGAACAAAAATGTGCCGTCAACTTGGGATTTGTTATTTATTCTGAAATAGTAAGCTTTTAAAAAGCTTTATATGAACACAAACATCAGGAATTAAAGCTTGACATACTAGCAATAACACACAAGGCTGAGGGCAAAGGTATTGCAGATATTGTGTGTGTGTGTGTGTGTGTGTGTGTGTGTGTGTGTGTGTGTGTGTGTGTGTGTGTACTCAGACTCACAGTCCAGTCCACAGTACTGCGGATACTTGCTTCTGGGTCTGTTCTGGTCAGAGATGATGTGCTGGGCTGACAGGGCAGATGGTGCAGGCCAGATTTGGCTATGGCTTTCCTGGAGACACATAGAGTAGAACAGGGCAAATATGAGTAGAAATATATCTTACAAGGCCTGACCAGTTTGGTAAATAGTAAATGGTCTAGTCTGGTCTAACACTTTTCTAGTCTTTTTGACTACTTTTACACTACATGTCACATTCACACACATTCATACACTGATGACAGGAGCTACCACACAGTGTACCAACCTGCTCATCAGGTGGACACTAACCATTCACATACATTCACTCACCACTGGTACAGCCATCAGGAGCAATTTGGGTTTAAGTATCTTGCCCAAGGACACATCTATGTAATCTGATAAAGTACAATCACAGTGAAATGTAATCCCACCATTTCCTTCACTTTATGCTATAGAGATGAAATAGAATAGGAATAGTAAGTATATGTATGATTGGGACGAGGCCAGTCTTAGGATCCTAGTGGCCTCAGGGTAGAACCTGCTCCTGAGCCTGTCAGTGCCGACCTGGCGTATCTGATACCTTCTTACCAACTGCAGCAGGTAGAATAGTGTTTGTTATTGATTAATTACTATTGACTTTATTAATTCTTGTGCTAATTAATACACGTTATTAAAGAGAAGTTCTGATTGGCTGATTGATAGTGCTCAGATCCAAACCTTCACCATTCGCTTGTGGGTGCTGACATCCCAGATGTTAACAGCTTTAAGTGAAAAAGTTTATTGTTTGGTTGTTGGTCCCAGTGTCCGGGTGGTGCCCCGTATTATTCATTCATTTTAATAATACATTTCTTTTAATTGTTTATTATTATCTTTGATAATTACCAAATTCCAACAACTGAATTAAGATCCTGCTTTCTTTGACAGATGATGGAAGCTGGAGGCTAAATTCTGCAACCAGCTGGTGAGTTTGAAAAACATTTAGGTCAAGTCAGTTTTATTTAATATCACAAATAAAAAATCTGCCTCAGAGGACTTTTGATTCAGATAAGAAAAACTCCCCCGTGCCACAAAAAACCCTTTAACAATGAAACCAATTAAATCAGAAGACTATCGAGACAGTTTGGAGCAACACATATAGCCCAGTGTCAGAAAACTGTGTTTTAGTTACAGGTCATTGGTAATGACCCCAAACATACATCAAAAAGCACTCAAAAATAGATGAGAAGAAAACGTGGGAGTGGCCCGCTGTGAGTCTGAATTCCATTGAACATCTGTGGGAAGAGCTGAAACTAGCAGGACAGAGACAGCACCCATCAAACCTGAGAGAACGGGAGCTTGATTGAAAATATATATATTTTTGACCACATCTGTAACGTATGTTGCATATTGAATATTTTAAACACGATGCTTCCTCAGGTTTAATTGGAAGTCTTGTGGGATTCCTTGCATAAAGAGCCATTTTATTGTAGGACAGTTACAGTAACTGGCAACAATGAATAGCAATTACCCAAGTAGCTATCATTGACATCTATTAAATGTGGCATTTGTATCACTTGTCATTTTTTTCTGACTGCTGTGAACTTGAATAAGACATGAAAGTAACAATCTGTACATCTCTGGGAGCTATGAAGTCCCAATAGCTGCAAAACTGTGCAGTGTTTTTGTCATATAAATCATGGTGACGTTTATCACTTGTCTCCTCTATTTGGACATTTGAGATGGTACTTTAAAAATCTATCAAAACCTGACCAGCACATCGGCAGGTCAATTTTCACTTATTACAGATTAATCAGTATCACTTTTAGGTCATCTGATAAAAAACAAGACATTGAAGTAACAGAAAGTAAGACGATATTTGAGCTATTTTATCACCAGTGTTGTGTAAAGTGTCCACTGGTAACACTCTAGTCTAATAACTGTGAGTTCTGTGAAAGCATCACGGTGTTGACGATCTTTGTGTGTAAAATACATTACTTTCATCATAATAAGCCCCCACATGTCACCTTTTAGTCGAACGTAAATGAGCCTGACACTAGTCTGTTTTCAACAACACCATAGCTGAGTTGTATAGCCTCTTGATAAACTTATATTTAAACAGTCTCTTATTGATATTCACAAAAACAAAAAGACAAAAAAAATCAAGATCTGGTGAGTAAATGAACAATGGTCCAATCATTTCTCTTACTGACAGACACTACAAAAGCCCTTGTTAGCCACAAAGCTGCTTGTCAGCAGAGTGGAATACCAATTAAGATATTAACATAGAGTGTAATAACTTGTCTGTACAGAAACTGGAGAGGAGCCATGGAAAAAAAAACTTAATTTGTACTCACAGTTTAGTCATTTGTGCCCTCAATTTAAGTCATGTTCTGGATTTAACGGAATTAATTCTCATGCCATTCTCATCCAGTGTACACCGTCACAGTGTACACCGTCACAGTGTACACCGTCACAGTGTACACCATCACAGTGTATCATTTGGATTTACTAAGGTTTTATTTTTATCTTGTTCTAAGATATGTGGATATACTTTCAGCACAGCACTGTGTCAACTCTGAGATCCCTTACAATATGAAACAGTTCGTCCCAGGCTCCATAATTCTGCCCAATGAACGCAATTACAATTTGTGTCAAAAGTTTAGTCTGAGGTGCAGCACCATTATCACCACTACAGAGGTTTCAAAGCACCTGGCTAGACCTGGAAATATTAAAGAGATTATTAAGCCATCTGAAAAACACTGGAAATAAATGTGTGAAGCTGCTTCTGATACTCCCCATGCCACCCTCCCTAGAAGCAGCTTTTTTTTACTCTCATGTATCAGTTTACTGGATTATTAAAGATGGCAGGTTTTTGATAAACTAAGTAACTAACTTATATTTTGTTATCAATAATAATTTATTTTCCAGTTAAATAAACTATTCAAAATATAATGTTTGTGAAAAAACCATTGACAGGACATTGCCAGGGCTGGCACACACAACATTGTTTACTGTTGTTAGATATAGACTTTTTTTAAATAAAGTATATTTTTCAACTGTCCTACTCAGTACATATACTGGACAATAACTCTTCACAACTAAATAAAAGAGATCATTATCAAATCATTTATGTTCATTATTATCCTAGTTTGTTAAATATTTGCTACCGTTAACATGTCACAATATTAAAAAGGCAGAACAAGGAATGGAAAAGAGTTACTCTTGCAGCTACTCTGGTCAGTACTATACCCCAGAGAGCCAGTGGCCAGCTGTGCTAAAGGAAACGCCATGAAGTCACTCAGATCCAAAATATGTATCATCATGGGAACATGAATGTATCTTTCAGACTATCTGCCTGCTAGCAGATATCATACAGTCACTCATACATACCCTCACTTCCCCCGCATTGTGTTATGTTACAGTCTTATTCCAAAATGGATTAAATTCCTTTATATTCTCATCAATCTACTCACAATGCCCCACAATGACGAAGCGAAAAAGGTTTTTTAGAAATTCTTGCAAATGTATCAAAAATAAAAAACTGAAATATCACATGTACATAAGTATTCACATCCTTTGCTATGACACTCAAAATTGAGCTCAGGTGCTTCCTGTTTCCATTAGGGGTGTGAAGAGATCTCGCGAGACGAAAACAGGACGATATTTCTCGTCAGAGTGAATTTTGTCTCGCGAAGCTATAATTAAGGGGCCCACAAAAAGAAAGAAAAAAAAAGACGATCGGTTTTCTATCGCTCATTTGCACTTCATGTCTTATTTTTATAATAATAAATAATAATCACGTGTGGATCATTAAGCTTGTTACAGCTTCTACCTGTTGAGAAGATCTCAGTCAGAAGTATGAGATGAGGAGAGCAGCAGGTTAACCTCAGGTCTCTACACTGAGAGCCTGAGGTAGGAGCAGCGGAGGAATCTAGCGCAGCTATGGAAGCCTAATGATGCCAAAAGTAAAATGAGTCACACTACCAAATTATAACACAATTTATATTTTGTTCTACTTGTGTATTTATGTGATACAGGATTTGTGCAATTTACTTTTATTTCTGTTTATTTATTTATTAAATATTTATTTTATTTTATGTTATAATTTGATAATTGGATTCTTTATTTAATTTATATTTATATATTAGAATTGTTTCTACTCTTTATAATTTACTTTTTAGTATTTGTGATTGTATCTAATTTTTGTATTTATGGTTATTTCCATAAATACCAAAATGATCCATCTATAAAAAATAAATATGGGGAAACCTCTTACAGTGCTGCATACTGCATAAATATATTTAGAAAGTAGAACTAAAGTGATTCATTACAAGATGATTAGTTCAAACATTTCAATTCAATTTCCATTTTGTGAATTTCAAATAAAAGAACAGTCATTTATTTCCTCATTGAAGTTTTCTTAAAAATATAGTTAAAATCTCGTCTCGATCTTGTGAACCCAATATCGTATCTCGTCTCGTCTCGTCTCATGAGCTGAGTGTATCATCACACCCCTAGTATCCACTGATCATCCTTGATCTATTTCTACAACTTGTTGACAGTGCATATCAGAGCAGAAACCAAGCCATGAAGTCAAAGGAATAGTCTGTAGACTTCTGAGACAGGATTGTATTGAGGCACAGATCTGAAATATCCCGAAGAGCACAGTGGGGGGAGCTCCATCATTTGTAAATGGAAGAAGTTTGGAACCAGCAGGACTCTTCCTAGAGCTGGCTGCCCAGCCAAACTGAGCAATCGAGGGAGAAAGGCCTTAGTCAGGGAGGTGACCAAGAACCCGATGGTCACTCTGACAGAGCTCCAGAGTTCCTCTGTGGAGATGAGAGAACCTTCCAGAAGGACAACCATCTCTGCAGCACTCCACCAATCAAGCCTTTATGGTAGAGTGGCCAGACAGAAGCCTCTACTCAGTAAAAGGCACATGACAGCCCGCTTGGAGTTTGCCAGAAGACACCTAAAGGACTCTCAGACCATGAGAAACAAGATTCTCTGGTCTGATGAAACCAAGATCGAACTCTTTGTCCTGAATGCCAAGCGTCACGTCTGGAGGAAACCAGGCACCTCTCATCACCTGGCTAATATCATCCCTATGGTGAAGCATGGTGCTGGCAGCATCATGCTGTGAGGATGTTTTTCAGCAGCAGGAACTGGGAGACTAGTCAGGATCGAGGGAAAGATGAGCGGAGCAAAGTACAGAGAGATCCTTGATGAAAACCTGCTCCAGAGCGCTCAGGATCTCAGACTGGGTCGAAGGTTTACCTTCCAACAGAACACCGACCCTAAGCACACAGCCAAGACAATGAAGGAGTGGCTTCGGGACAAGTCTGTGAATGTCCTTGAGTGGCCCAACCAGAGCCCAGACTTGAACCTGATTGAACATCTCTGGAAGGACCTGAAAATATCTGTGCAGCGATGCTCCCCATCACTGTTCCCTCTAAGGTGTTTTACTGTGCGATTGCGCACTGCTCCCCACCTCTTTGCGCAGAAGACAAAAAAGTTGCACACTCAAATATCCCCGACTAGTTTCACTGTTTTTTTCTCCCTAATATGTGCTTCCAATGGTGAAACATTCGCACTAGGGATTCATATTTTTCCCGAAAATAAGACATTTTAAATCCAGGGAATCCTGGGAAATCAACGATTTTTAAAAGGCAACATTAGCTGAGCCCTGGTCATTTCAAGCAACACTAAATGCAACGATGAGACATTATGCATATAGGTTTCCCAATCCGACCATTTTTTGTGTATGATTGTATCATTATTAAGGCAAAATAACTCAATGTATGTCCATGGACATTATAATGAATAGGATATAGGCTCAATATTAGTTTGCATCCAGCGTGCTGCGTGGACTTCATTACATCTGCTGCACCGCTGCTACCACAATTATCAAATGCTAAGTTTATACAGTCTGTGACTGTGACCCTCATAAAAGTAATATTTTACAAATCTGCCTTATATAAACTAACAAAATTCGTTAAAGTAAGTCATTTGGCGACTTCTAAGTCATTCAGTTAAACTAAGTCTGTTCCTGTGAGCGCGAATGATCACTCGAAGTGATCGAACTTTCTTACTTTTACTGGAGTAGAGTTGAATCAGTACGTCTGATTTTACTACAGTATTTTTTACACAAGTATCTGTAGTATTTTTGCCTCCTCTGCATACTACACAGGCATGACTCAGAAGAATATGCTTGTACTTTTTAATCATAGTGTGTTGTGTTTTACCAGCACACAGCACACCTGTACACAGTACAACTCTATGGACATTGGACAATATTTCCATCCTCTCTTTCATTCTTTGGAGCCCATTGGCAAAACGTTACAGTTACAGTTCATTACAATTATGCAAGCACACACACACATACACACAGACACAGACACAGACACAGACACACACACACACACACACAGACACACACACAGACACACAGACACAGACACACACACACACACACACACACACACACACACACACACACACACACACACACACACACTCTGTGGTCTATAGTAACAACAATTTTAAGTTTTTGGTTGAGAATTATTATTGTTCACATGCTTCTATGCTAAGAGTTGATTGAAGAGTTTATTTTGACATTATTGTTCATATGGTAATAAATGCAAAATCTATTTTCCCAAAACAATATTTTTTTGTTATCATTAACTGTAACTGACCTAGATATGCAGTAGGTCATGTTGTCAAAATAATCTGATTATTAATCGTTATAGTATAGTAATAGTCGGTTTTAATGAAATTTGGAGTTGGAGAGGTGAGGCCATAGCACCGCCATGAAGACATAGTGTGTACGCTAACCTCACAGAGCCTGAGAGGATCTGCAGAGAAGCATGGGAGAAATAGCCCAAATACAGGTGTGCCAAGCTTGTAGCTTCATACCCAAGAAGACTTGAGGCTGTAAGCGCTGCCAAGGTGCCTCAACTAAATACTGAGTAAAGGGAGTGTCAACACACGATAGTATGGACTATGAACATCCACAACAAAGTGGTTTAGTTTTTATAAAATCATCATCAAGGCACTATAAATATTCATATACATTTCTGTGGCAATGTGACCGGATGCTTCTCTAAGCAAATTCTTTGTCATGCAAGCAGTAGGGCAAAAGAAGTTCAAGAAGTAAAAAATCTCAAATCATTCCCATAAACAATATTGACTCCCAACTGGATTGGAATAAAACTTTCCTGATAAATCATCAAAACAAACACCTGCACCATCGGGTCGTCCTCCCGGGTCAAATTCACCCAGTCTGTTTTGACTGTTCTTTCTTTCTTTCTTTCTTTCCTTCCTTCCTTCCTTCCATCCTTCCGTCTGTCCTTCTCTCTTTCCTTCCTACATCCCCCTTTCTTCCTTCCTTCCTTCCTTCCTTCCTTCCTTCCATCCTTCCGTCTGTCCTTCTCTCTTTTCTTCCTACATCCCCCTTTCTTCCTTCCTTCCTTCTGTCCTTCTTTCCTTCCTTCCTAAGTGTGATATATTACAGCAGCTCTGCGTGTGTTTTTAACTCTCCTGTTGTCCTCGAGTCAAGGAAGGAAAGGAGGAAGGGAGGGAGGAAGAAGGAAGGAAAGGAGGAAGGAAGGGAGGAAGAAAGAAGGAAAGGAGGAAGGAAGGGAGGAAGAAAGAAGGAAAGGAGGAAGAAAGAAGGAAAGGAGTAAGAAAGGGAGGAAGAAGGAAGGAAAGGGGGGATGGAGGAAGGAAGGAAGGAAGGAAGGGAGCAAGAAGGAAGGAAGGGAGGAAGAAATTGGGAAAGGAGGAAGGAAGGGAGGAAGAAAGAAGGAAAGGAGGAAGGAAGGAAGGAAGGAAAGGAGAAAGGAAGGAAGGACGAAGGGAGGAAGGAAGGTAGGAGGGAGGCAGGAAAGAAGGAGGGAGGGAGACAGGAAAAGAGGAAGGAAGGAAAGAAGGACAGAGGGGAGGAAGAAAGGGGGATGGAGGAAGGAAAGAAGGAAGGGAGGAAAGAGAGAAGGACAGAGGGAAGGAAGGAAGGATGGAAGGAAGGAAGGAAGGAAGAAAGAAAGAAAGAAAGAAAGAAAGAAAGAAAGAAAGAAAGAAAGAAAGAAAGAAAAAGAAGGAAGAAAGGAAAGAAGGAAAGAAGGAAAGAAATCAGGAAGGAAGGAAGGAAGGAAGGAAGGAAGGAAAGAAAGAAAGAAAGAAAGAAAGAAGGAAGGAAGAGTCAAAACAGATGGGGTCAATTTGACCCAGGAGGACGACATGAAGTCAGTTCACCCAGTGGATGGAATGTACAGTTGTCATTACAAAACAAACGTACATTGAGGGGAGTCAATTATTCAGATGATGAAAACCCTACCCCCATTTAAGACCAGAACAGACTCTGCTAAATCAGCAGGGACCACCAGAAGTATCCCAGTAGGACCCTCTTACGTGCTGTACATCCTAAGGAAAGGACCCCCAGAGGAAGACTGGACTGGTCTATGAGTTCATCGAGGCATCCCATGTGACAGCTGTGGGGAACATTACATTGATGAAAGAGCAAGGGCCCTGAACAACAGACTAAATAAACACTTACAGAATCCACTGGGAAGAGGACATCCATATCTAAGACCAAAGAAAGGAGTTACCATCTCTATCCATATACAACCATCAGTCAATATGTGACTGAAATTCCACACCTGAGTCACATTAAGTAACAAGTTAATGAAAATTAGTAATTAGTCACAGTTAATAGTAACTTCTCTCAAAAAGTAACTGAATTACTGTACATAGACCATAATTAGTTACTAGGTAAATTAACTTTTGTATTACTTTTAACAAGAAGTGTAAGTCGTCCCAAAATCTCAGGGTTCAATCCCCATAACCCCAAATCAGTTCAGTTCAATAGACAACTCAACTGTATGCTCCAGGTTTCTGCAGATCCTCAAATCTAACCAGGAATATTAGCAGCAGTTCAGTAACAGGTATTATTTACAATATATCTTTTTATAACTCCAGAGACAAGGCTTATGTTTCACACCAAGTTGGCTACAATGACGTGTTCTTTACAGTGCAGCTCTGAGACAGGATGAAGTTGGATAATGTTGTGTTGGTGTTGGTGCATTTAAATCTCAGCAAAGTGTATTTGCACAATTTAATTTGAAAAAGTGAGATTAGTTAAATTTAGTTTTATTTAGTTACATTACAAGTTACTGCAAAAAGTAATGGAATTACAGTAATGCTAATAATGTTAGTAATAATAACATAGCAGGCCGGTAACAATTGAATTATCTCAATGTTAACTGAGCAAACTACACCAAATGATGAAGACAATGAGATGTGACTGAAAGACCAAGTGGAGCTTGAGTTAAGATTTGTCAAGAACAATTGTCATTTAACCTGAACCACTGAAAGGATGTATCCTTGTTGATAGGAACAGGGGAGTAGTGGTGCAACAAGAAAGATTGACTGGAGCAGGCCAGCATGTGGAGCTTGTATTTGATCACATCAGTCAGGACCAGGCTCACTGCTCATAAGCATGCCATTCTGTGTCCAATCATTCAGAAAAACTCTCTAGCTCAAGCCAGTATAAGTACAAACACACTGTGCTATTCTGCATGTGTGTGTGTGTGTGTGTGTGTGTGTGTGCGTGCATGCGTGTGTGTCTGCGCATGCATATGCATATGGCGTGTGTGTGTGTGTGTGTGTGTGGTTGTGTGTACATACGATAGGAAGTTCTCCCATGATTCCAGATATGGATCATAGTATATCATTCCCTTTGGTCCTGCCAGTGGTGAAGAACAGCTTTTATGGAGTGTAGACCCAGAGGAGGGCACATCTGTTTCTGGAGCCCCAGGATCAGAGCTCAGACCTGCTGAAGCCAGCTGACGCAGACTGGGGCTGGTGGTGGAAGTCTGGATGGGTTTATTTAAAGTCCAGGGAACTTGATTTGACCTTCTGTGATTAAATCGGCCATGAACTCCATAACTTGTGTCACTGCTCCGATAGACTGAGTCTGACGGGAGGAGGTGGGAGGAGTTCCGTCTCAGACAGCGAGGAGGGCGGAGCAAGGGACGGGCTTTAATGTTTTCCACAACAACTGCCTGGGTTAACTGCATCTGAGAGGTAGGCCTCACATCTTTGATTCCACCAGCTCTGTTCTCCACTTCTTCATCACTCCCTTCCTCTCCATCTGACTCAGAGTAGGAGTATAGAGAGACATCTAATTCTTCTTCTTCCTTCTCTTGCCCTCCTCTGCCCATCTGGACTACGCTCGCAAGTAACATAGAGGATCCAAGTAAATGAGGTTCAATGGATTTTACTTTGGAAGGGCCTCTATATCGCACCGCCAGACCTCGATGTACACTGGAGATGGTGGCAGAGGGACGACGAGCATGGTGATATGTATATGGAATTGTCCTCCCTCCTCTCTTGGTGGCTACATCTGCTCTATCAGCTCCTCTTCCAAGGTCTACCACTTGTTCACTTGTCTTTGATAATCCTGTCTCTATAATGGACTGTCGCCTCTGTCCGCTGGCCACCAGTAAGCCAACACTGGGGCGCCTGCGCTGATCATTACAAACTGGAGGTAAACCAACAGAGGAGCGTCTGCTTTGCAGCAATGCTACAGAGGGTAGACCAACACTAGAGCGCCTCCTGGCTTTACTGGTTGGAACTGCAGGACCAGGCTGGCGGACAGCAGTAGCATGCTTCTGTCTTTGTTGGCGACGACGGAAATGACGCTGGAAAAATAAATCCATTTTGTCTTCAAGTGTGATAGAATATGGGATGTATGACAAATGTTATGTGGCTTCTGATAAGATATGACTGAGTGATGAACATAACAGTGTATATTCCCTGTCTGGTAAAAAGGTCAGATAGCAGGTCAGATGACGTTCTAATATCCATGCAACAAGGAGATTATAAAAGCCAGTATGAGACGACGTTCCAGCTCCTCTCCTTCTCTTCAGTCTTCCTTTAGAAATGCTGAAGGAGCAAATAGGCTGTTCTGTTAATAAAATCTATGCAGTTCCATAAATGATAACATCAAAAGAGCACATTGTTCCCAAGAACCTTACTGATAAAAAAGAATCTTTTGAAGAAATATAGAATGAATAAATACTAAAAAAGGAAATTATCATTGAAACAAATTAAATTGATCAGTTGTTCCCATGTTTAATTAACCAACCAGTTAATTAATTACATAAATGGATCTCTGGTGCAGTGCTGCTGTTCAAAGTCAGTCAAGTCATAGTAAGTGGTATGAACCAGTTACCCCTTCAGTGGTTCCCTCAACATGTTTATGTTGTTTATTTATACTCATACAGTGTCATGCCTAGAATAACATGGAAACTGAAGCACTACCATAAATGTGAGTGCAATAATTACTATAACAAGGACAGTTCTTCAACATGGAGATTCATTATTGACAATATGTGTGACTAAATTATTTCACCTCAAAAGTTCCAGTTAGCTTTTTCAGAGCTTTCAACAAATTCAAACCACTGCTTATTTGCCATTTCATTATTCATAACAGTCCAGGCCACCACAGAGTGCTGCATACATCAATGAGGGATTAAAGGGAAGATGAAGTTGAAAGCATCAAAAAGTTAGCAACTGGACCTTTGTTTTTCTGTTTGTGACAAATTAATTTCAGTTCAGACAGTTGCAGCTACTTATCGGAAAACTGATTGAATCCTCTTGACTAACAGTCGAGAGCTCCAACAATACAGAACCATAGATCTGTGACACGCCCCTCTGCTGCTGCCTCACTAGATTTCCCAGTCACATACCTGCTTCAAACTATCCACCACATTCCCACACTGAAAGAAACTTTGGTACCACCACTGTCTGATGTTTGTACTTACAGACATGAAAACACTGTGGAATTAAAGCTGTCACAATAACCCTAATACTATGACCATGGTGAAAGTAAAGCAACCACCACAACCACCACTATGTTCACATTTCTTCTTGTTTTACACCTCAATGTGTGTACTGAACTACTGTACTGGTCTGTCAAGGATCCCGCCTGTTGAGCCTCCCACAGCTAGCATCCAGGCTAACTACCTAACCTGGCATCCAGCAATCACAACATGGGGTTGGTGCTAATAACTGTATGAATATTTTGTCTGGGTTATGTTTAAACTTTCCCATGGTCACCACATGGCTGAACAGTCCTCCATTTAACCTGCAAGGTTAACTATTTTTTCCGCCAATCATACGATCTAAATAGGTGCATGCAGCTAGACTCTATTACATGAATCCCAGTTTTAAGGGGACTTGTCTTTAGGCCAACATTGTTTCCTGCCTTAAATGTTTTCTGTGTTTGTCAAGTACTTCTGCTTCATTCAACCAATCAGACTAACGTACCATGAAAAAAGAAAAAAAAGAAAACACTGCATATGAGAGAAATAGGGAAGAAAGAGTGACAAAACTGAAACTAAACAGAAATGCTTATTATCTGAATGTGTTACACACTAAAAGATATTTAAAATATAATACTCATTATCACTTTGTCCTTTACAATGCTTTTAATCCTGCTTCTCACTTCTCCACATCTCTTTTTCAACACTTACTCAAACATTGCTGTTGCAAAACAGTAAAATACACATTGATGACAGTGTTGTTGTGCATCTCAAAATTACATCTCAAACAAGGCTGATGCTTTACAATTTATCAGTCTGTCTAATCTGCATGGTTCTTGATATGCAGGGGGGTGCAAGGCAAATAATTAGCTGAATCTGAAAGTATCTTTTTATGCTAACAGTAGCAGAAATGTGAGCTAAAGATCAACTGAGAAAGCAGTCTTTCTTAACCACAACGTGACAACATGAACTCTGCTGCCTCACGTCAAACAAAGGCCATAGATACATACCTGTAGACCTTACACTGACCAGACACTTGATTAAGAACACCAGTGCAATCTAATGCAATCCTATACAACAACTCTGCCATGAATTCTACTTTTATATGCTTATGTTGTCAGTTTTTATTGACATGATGTCAGAAATGTGATCATTCTTAAACTGTACTTGTGTGTTATAATGGGCATTTTGTTAATAATCATTTCATATGTACAAAAAGTACTAATGTATATTAAATAAAAAATAAGTAGAATAAAAATGGAATGAAATGTTTTTGAACTTGAAGGCAAGATATCAGTGATTAATAATAAGTCGTAAAAACTGAGACTTTGATCTAGTATCCATTATTTTATTTCTAACTCAATGTGCTGAAGCACAGAGCCTGAAGAACAAAAAATGTGGAACTGTCCAAAAATGTACTGTCCTGATTGCAAATGTGGTGGATATAAGCACTTCTGTATAATACAATTCAAAATGTTGAATTCATAGCAGTTCACTATAAAAACAAAAAACTGAACTCAACCCTAACCATTAGACAACAGGTTTGAAACTACAGTCTAAACTGCTATTAACTTCTTCACTGTGGAAGCTTTTTTATGATTAACCAGCCTGGTATTAAATAGCTGTTGCTTGTATCCTGCAGCAGACAACTCAGGCGAGAACTCAGGCACTCAAAGGCTGGTGATTACAATTAGCCAGACCGCATTAAGTAACAGATTGTGTGGCCTGCAGATGTTTGTTTCTATTTGTACCACTGAACTTACAAGAAACAGAATGAGTCAGGGCCACACAACACATAGCTGCAGACCATACCATCACAAACTAACCTAACACAATACAACAGATGAGACCATAATTAAGACAAATGCAACACAAAGCATGTCGTGTGAGGGTGTTCATACTGATTTTAACAGTGTATAAAGGAGAATATAATATCATACAGCACAAGACATCAGATCAGACCGTTGCAGGATAAAAGTGTGCACAGCTTTACCGTATGACAGCTCTGCTACTGAAACCACCATACGGACTAACAGGAAGTCGCATCACAGAAAATCATCAGCGTACTGAAACCTCCAATGTTCACATAATCCCACCGCTGACATTCAACAGACAAGCACTCTATCTCCTAATGCTCTGTCAGAAAGGTCAGGGGCCATCACAGCAATGATAGGCTTTCAATGAACCACATACTGCAGATAACCACATTATAGTCAGGGCTGAAATGCAATGTCTTTAAATGTATATATTTATAACAGTGAGGACTTCAGGCCAGCTGACATTACACTTTTTCACAGTGGCTTTCAAAGAAATGTTCAGACCAGGGATATCTGCTTCTGTCCTTGCTGTCAAACTTGCTGAGCTACAACCAGTACATCTGTACCACCTACACACCTAGTGGTTAAAATCAACCGTGAAGGTGTGACAGTCTCATTATGTTGGGTATAACTGCACTTTATAAAGTATAAGAGAGGCTGAAAGGTCGGCTGAGTCAGGAATCCGAAAGTCAAAAAGTGATTCAATGTCGAGCTTCTTGGAATATAACACCACTCATACTGTTACACCAATATTTGATGAAGGAAATCAAGTAATACCTTTTGCATCAGTGTGTCTGAACTTCCCTATTCTCAAGACACTTGTCAATTATTCAGTAAGATAAGATAACGAAAGCCTGAAGCATATATGCATTTATACTTGTCAGGTAGCCATATTCAACATCTGATTGCAGTCAGTTTTCTCTGCTACATGCATCCAGAGTCTGCAGCACTGCAGCCCAGAGAGTAAGTAATGCACCTGATGCTGTTTGATAAAGCAACCAGAAATGAATAACTTCTTTACTTCAGCAGTATAGTTGCAACAATATGAATTAGTAGCTAACTAACAACTATCAATCAGCTAACAATAGCACACAGGATAATCATCTGTGTGACAGTTCTCTCACACTGAATCTTAATTAGGGACCACATACATGCCACTACAGCACATTATGCCTTCTGCATACACGTGTTTAATTCCTGATGCTGTTTTGTCCCTGTCGCTAAATGAGACAGGAAGAAAGATTTACTTTAAAGTATACTTGATGAGACGTATGCAGTACTCTGAGTAACTGGATTGTAGTGAATCCCTAACGCTTCTAGGCTGTATTTGCTTTGGGATTTTTTTAGATAGGATAGTTATGCAAGCTAGCCAGGATGCATGAAGAGGTTAATGGTAAATGGGATAATACATACAGTATCGACAGTAAGTAGGTGGGCAGTTCCACATTTTGTGTTCTTCAGACTCTGTGCTTTATCACATTTAGTTTGAAATAAAGTAATGGATACCACATTAAAGTCTCAAATTAAATGGTTTTATGAACTGCAAACTGTCTTTGTGTTTTTAAGGCTTATCAGGGTTTTGCATCTAGTGTTCAATCCTCTGATAGTCTGGTCATCAACATGTGCGTCTACATCCTAGACCTAGAGAGCATTCTTGACTTGCTGTGCAGTCATAAAGGCCTTTTTCTTCACCATGCTAATTATTTTCTACTCATCCAAGAGACTTGTGCTCCTCGGTAGACCAGCTCTTTTGCCATTTGCTTTTTAAATTAAACCTAACTGTAATGGCAAATTCACCACTTTTGATATCTGTCAGATAGATTATTGCTTTTTTAAGTCCCATTGTCCTCTTCTTCACTTGCATGGTCACCTCTTTACTCCTCATATTGACAGACAGCTACGAATCCAAATCTAAATGGCAACTCTCAATCAGCTATGAGCTACATACAGTATGAGCTTTCTATATTGATATAAACCTACTCAAATTGAAGCTGAGATGGTAGTATCCATTATTTTATTTTAAACTGAATGTGCTTAAGCACAGAGCCTGAACAGTTTGTCAAAATACAGACAGGCTAGACTGTACATACATTAAGACAGTACATGCATTCACATGTATGTAGCTTTTCAGGTGCACTGTGCTGGTCTACACATCGTCCAATATTTATGTTATGTTTTGCACAATAAAATGTCCTACTGTCTTGATCACAAACACAAAAAGATCCAACTTTAAAAATGTTAGTTTCTATTATGTGTTTATGCATGACATTACTTTATCAGGTCACTATATCTCAAATATTAGTATAAGCCTACAAGCTAATGTCAAGTCATCGTGTCTTTGTAAAAAAGGAAAGCTAAGAGTTTGGGTTTTTTTCAGTTTTGTCTTTCCTACAATTTAAAACTGCTTTTCTCTGATCCTCCCCTCTCTGTCCATTCTCTGCTCTCTGCCTCTAAACAACTCTATTATGACTGTGTTTTTCCTTACTCTGTCTGTGTGTATGTGTGCGTGTGTGCGTGTGTGTATGTGTGTGTGTGTGTGTGTGTGTGTGTGTGTGTGTGTTGCTGTTATGTAACAGCTGCCTTCAATGATAATCCCCTACCATAACGGGGGAGAGCGAGGGAGATATGAGATGAGAGTACTCACTAATAAAACATTACCCACCCTGAGTGTGTATTTGCATGTCCACACAGCTAAACGTTCTTTGTCTGACTAAATCAAGACAAAACAACATGGAGATGTCTTAATCTGCATATGGAGGTAGGAAAACATATTCATTTCTCCTGGTTTCACATAGAGACTTTCTACTGGAGACAGAGCGGTGGCTGAAACACATCATACAGTCAGGGCTGAAGCAAGACTGCAATCAAACAGAGACCCACATGATCACTTTACTGTAGTTGTTTAAATGATGTCCTGTTAATTTTATGACTGGTTTTTGAACCACAGGTTCACTCATTTAGCCTCTACATCAGGAACTTAAAAGGACTCACTCACATTTTTTGAAATGCATCTTAAAACAACAGTCATAAACCCAAATAAACATTAAAACCTGTTTTTCTTGCTGTAATCATTCCTTCTGTTCATACTAACCATAAGAAGATATCTTCATAATGAAATTACAATGCAAGTAATGTGGCAAAAATCAACAATCCTAAATCGCCTAATATATTAAATTAGGTTTCAAAGTTGTGTAAAACTCAGCCTTTTTCTCTGCTCCCAAACACTGTGGGAGTGCCCGCCGAGTTCGCTGAAACCCCGCCCCCTACCAAGTGTCACCTGTCAATCAAAGTCACCACCTCTACCAGAAACATGGACGCTATAGTAGGGAGGTTAAGCCCAAAAAATAGGCATTTGACTTCAAGTCATGATGCAAAAGTCGCCTTTAGTATGGAAGTACCATAGGGTCACACAAATAAATGTATCCTAAGACACAAGTGAGATCACACTTTGTATCAGAAATAAACACGTTTTTTCAAAAATATCCGCCAATGCGCCGAAAATACTCTAGAGCCCATAACTTTGCTTCTGTTATAGCTATAATGACAAATTTGGTGTCAAAGTGTACATTTTTGGGGTCAAGGAATCCAATAAAATTGGTTTCAAGTTTAAAAAAACAACAATTTCCCCCATACCATGACAATTGGGGGTAAATATGTACATTTCACATCAACAATTGTGTCATCAGAGTGACTTCACTTCAAAAGCTTTAATTTTGTATTTAAGCAGTGCAGTTACTTCTGTACATTACATTTGTCCTAAGTAGCATGAGATTTCGACCAGTCAGGAGTAGCCTATAGCAAATCAGTTCCTGCAACAACACATCCCATCTGCACCAGGGACTGTGACAGCTGTGACAGCTGTTGAAGGTCAGAGGTGACAGGTTAACACTTTGAGGTTCATATGACTTTCTCATTGAATAGAAAAATGTTTTTAATGTTAGATAACTAATAACTAGCTAGCTAGTAACAAGTTAGCTTCATTGTAACTATCTTGCTAGTAACCAGTTAGCTTAATTATAACTAGGTCACTAGTAACTAGTTAGCTTCATTATAACTAGCTTGCTAGTAACTAGTTATCTTCATTATAACTAGGTCGTTAGTAACTAGTTAGCTTCATTATAACTAGCTAGTGACTAGTTAGCATCATTTTTATTGAAGCAAGCACATAGCCTACATGTTGCTAGCTAGTTAGTTACCTTCATTATTTGATAGATTTTTACTTGCTCATATTATCTATCTCATGATGTCAAAGCAACTGCATTTCTTTTTTCAGATTAGCCATAATTGAATGCCGTGACTGGAGTTTATGCTTCCTATGTCAGTCCGCCTTACAGATTGAAAAAACATTAGGGCCCCATCTTGTGATCGGTGCACAGAGGATGGCACGCATGGCGCATGTGTCTTTGTTAGTTTCCCCCAGCACAGTTGTCATTTTCTCTCCCTGCACCCACGTTGTCTAAATAGCAAATGCACTTGCACCAGTCTGTGCACCTATGGGTGTGTTGGTCTCTAAATGAGGTTGGTCAGGTTCATTGGTGGTGCGTTGCTATTTTGAGGCAGACGAAAGCTATTGTGCTACTGACCACAAAAAACCAGGTCTAAAGTCACTGGTGCTTATGTTACTGTTATTTAAAGATCACCATCAAGAGTCCAATATGCTCCTATACAGGCGGGTATATAGGGGGGTATATAGGGGGGTATATAGGCAGGTATATAGGGGGGTATATAGGCAGGTATATAGGCAGGTATATAGGCAGGTATATAGGGAGGTATATAGGCGGGTATATAGAGGGGTATATAGGGAGGTATATAGGCGGGTATATAGAGGGGTATATAGGGAGGTATATAGGCGGGTATATAGAGGGGTATATAGGGAGGTATATAGGCGGGTATATAGGGAGGTATATAGACGGGTATATAGGGAGGTATATAGGCGGGTATATAGGGAGGTATATAGACGGGTATATAGGGGGGTATATAGACGGGTATATAGGGGGGTATATAGGCGGGTATATAGGCGGGTATATAGGGAGGTATATAGACGGGTATATAGGCGGGTATATAGGGAGGTATATAGGCGGGTATATAGGGAGGTATATAGGCGGGTATATAGGCGGGTATATAGGGAGGTATATAGACGGGTATATAGGGAGGTATATAGGCGGGTATATAGGGGGGTATATAGGGAGGTATATAGGCGGGTATATAGAGGGGTACAGTATATAGGCGCAGACACTGTGCTTGTTACCACACGGACACGCAGCAGCACACAAACATGCAAAACATTACAAATAATTTATCAGATTTAATTAATTGTAAAAAATGGAGAGCGCTGTTGTGGACAGTCCTAACAACCTATGAAAGTCTGTAGCCTTCTATCAGCTTAAGAACATATCCAGAGTAAAGGGTTTTATGTCTCAAACAGACCAGGAGAAGTTGATTCATGCTTTCATCTCAAGTAGACTTGACTACTATAACGGTCTTCTGACTGGACTCCCACAAAAAAGGCATTAAACAGCTGCAGCTCATTCAGAACGCTGCAGCTCCAGTTTTAACCAGAACAAAGAGATCAGAGCACATTACTCCAGTTCTAAAGTCTTTACACTGGCTCCCAGTCAGTTCTAAAGTCTTTACACTGGCTCCCAGTCAGTTCTAAAGTCTTTACACTGGCTCCCAGTCAGTTCTAAAGTCTTTACATTGGCTCCCAGTCAGTTCTAAAGTCTTTACACTGGCTCCCAGTCAGTTCTAAAGTCTTTACACTGGTTCCCAGTCAGTTCTAAAGTCTTTACATTGGCTCCCAGTCAGCTCTAAAGTCTTTACACTGGCTCCCAGTCAGTTCTAAAGTCTTTACACTGGCTCCCAGTCAGTTCTAAAGTCTTTACACTGGCTCCCAGTCAGTTCTAAAGTCTTTACACTGGCTCCCAGTCAGTTCTAAAGTCTTTACACTGGCTCCCAGTCAGTTCTAAAGTCTTTACACTGGCTCCCAGTCAGTTCTAAAGTCTTTACACTGGCTCCCAGTCAGCTCTAAAGTCTTTACACTGGCTCCCAGTCAGTTCTAAAGTCTTTACATTGGCTCCCAGTCAGTTCTAAAGTCTTTACACTGGCTCCCAGTCAGCTATAGAATAGATTTTAAAGTTCTGCTACTGGTCTACAAATCACTGAATGGTTTAGGTCCAGAATACATAAATGACATGTTAGTAGAATATAAACCCAGTAGAGCTCTGAGATCTACTGACTCAGGTCAGATAGTTGAGCCCAGAGTTCAAACTAAACATGGTGAAGCAGCTTTTAGCTGTTATGCTGCACACAACTGGAACAAACTACCAGCAGAACTGAAATCAGCCCCAACAGTGAACATTTTTAAATCCAGGTTAAAAACATTTCTCTTCTCCTGTGCTTATGATTGAGCTCTTTTAAATCAACTCTGTTCTAGCATTTTATTTATGTCTTTCTATTTGTCTGCACTTTGTTTTTATTATGGGGGGTGGGGGGTGGGGGGTTAATTGTATGTTTTAATGTTTCTCAAATTACATGTTTTTCTGTTTTATGTAAAGCACATTGAGTTGCCATTGTGTATGAAATGCGCTATATAAATAAAACTGCCTTGCCTCTGAGATGCTGCACAGAGCGCAGTGCCATTACGCACAACCACTGTTTATTAAATCAGCTGCGTCTGAGCTTTCTGCTGCTAACTCAGCTGCTAGCTCAGTTGCTAACTCGGGGGCTAGCTTGGCGGCTAACTGGCTAACTGTAGACTGTAGTAGTAGTAGTGTGTGCTGAATGTATTTATATCTCTACAGCAGCAGGGGCGGGTTTATGATTTTCAGACCCGCCCACTAAATCCTGAACACAGAAATGTTGAAACACAGTTTGTGAAGCCTAGCTCCACAATTCAAATCTAAATGGTTGAAATGCTTTTTACACCTTTTTTAGAAATATATTTATGACCTATTTAATGTGGATTATTTTATTTATTTATTGAAAAAGTCTGAATTCACTTTACACAGTCTTTAACATAAAGGGAAACTTATATTCTTTGTCTTTTATTTCCAACCACTCAGGGGACAAGTTCCTTGAACTAAATAACACCTCTGCTCAGGAGGTGATTCCAGGTACCTCCAGGGATTGGCATCAGTGCTGTTAGTCAGGGATGGTCAAGCATTTAGGAAGCAGGAGCTAGAATCAGTGATTAGAAGCCAAAATTATTCTTAGTCCTTGTCAGAAACCTAAGCCTATTAACTTTCACAAACTTCAGGTTATGTAAAGCATCCTGCAGTCTGACTGAATTTAAGTTAGAATATTTTACTGTAACATTTGCTAAATGTAAAACATGCACACGGTTGATAGTAAATACATTCATAAAACATCAAACGTATCTGTCATAATGCATGCAAATTCCTCTAACAGCCTCCACGTAGTGAACATAATGTTCAGGCTGCTACAACAAGCAAGACAAAACAAACAGTGGACTTAATGTCTTCTACTTTTCACACCTTTCAGTTGCTTTTGAATGAGTCAACTGATGTGATGCACAACAACACCTGGGAATATTAAACAAGTGACCAGCATGCAATTTATTATGAAATTTTGAGACACAAAGTATTTTCCAAATTTAGGCCACATTTTTACACCATAGAAGGAGCATGGGAATGCATCCAAACTGTTGACTTTAAGTCTTGAAATGCAGACTTTGAAAAAGGCACCTATGAAATAGGACAGACCTTACAGTATGTGTGCTTTCCTCTTGTGGTTAGGGGCTGCAGCTTATCCCAGAATGATTAGGGAGGAACATAAAAACAAGAGAGCTCACTACCATCCATGTGGGCCATGTGCACATAGGTAGAACAGAATCAGTTTGGAACATCGAAAGCCCTGCTACAAGCTGTACAGCTGTCCATCACCACAATAACAAATGCTGGATGATCAAACATACTCAAACATACTGATGATTCTGCTATTCTCAGGAACAGCTGTCTGGGCTAAAAATATAATGTAATGTCCTGACAGCACGAGAAAGGACAACCAGGACATTGAATTAGCAAGTTTCATAACTTTTACGAAAAATATCTTGTGCCCAAAGTTGTTCATTTTTCTTGAGAAAGGCACTGCAAAGTTGAGAGTCTGGTCATTATATTTGAACATTTATTGTGATATTTTGGCAGGATGGTGGAGGGAAGTGTTCAGACTGTGTCAGTAAACTGTAGCCCTCTCTTCATTTGAATGGGTGCAGTGTGTTAACGCTGCAGGGGGGCCAATGCAGATGGCTCAGAAAAACGGAGAGTCGTCTGGCAACAAAGTTGAACCAGAGTCAACTTTTGCATTATAATCTAGCGGGGAACTGCATTGGCCAAGGAATGCAAAATAGCAGGTGGCACAGTGATAACTTTCCAGAGTTGTAAAATCATGTGTGTGGGTATGACACCCATGTGGTAAGGTGTTTTGGCATCTGATAAGCTTTGGAATGCATTCATTTGTAGTGCTAACTTCCTGGATCATATTTCATTGTCTTACCAGTACTTTAAACTACACGCCCCAAACAACACAGCCATCTGCATGGTTTTAACACAAACCTGACTTTAGTCTGAATTCAGTTTTATCAGTGCTTGCAAGTTTGCCTCAATAACGGTGGCTGAGAAGAACTCAATTTTGGGCCAAATGGAATACTGCAATCTCAAGTAGAATAGAGTGTAGACTGAGCAACCAATGTTACAGTTAGGGTTTAATGGAAAGAATAAAGAGATCGTGTCAGTAGGTATGTGCAAGTGTGTGTGAAACTTCCCAGAGCTCTACTGTTGGGTTAAATATTTACATGAACTATGCAAATACACGGACATAAAGAGTGCAGTACAGCTATGTGATGTTCCACTACTGAGGTAACAGCAAGCCTTCTAGATATCTGTAACAATGAACCTGTACTTAGATATAACATGCTGGTGTTGATGTTGCACCACCATGAGACTCTGACGTTAATCAATCAATCAATCTTTATTTGTATAGCGCCAAATCACAACAAAGTCATCTCAAGGCACTTTACACATAGAGCAGGTTCTAACCCGTACTCTTCAGGTTTCATTTGAGCAAGCACTTGGCAACAGTGGCAAGAAGAAACTCCCTTTTAACAGGAAGAAATCTCAGGCAGAACCAGGCTGGGGTAGAGAGGAGAGAGAGGAAGGATAGGAGAGAGAAGATGTGACCCTATGAAGGAGTATTGTTGCTAACCCTAACCCTTGTTACAAGTTTGTGAATATAAATAAAAAACTGTGAGAACAGATGTGTATACTGTATATTTTATGTCATATCATCTATAGTAAATCCTTCCATTTCTAGTGATGTTGCCTCAACCTTCTCCTTCAGGGTGTGATTTTGTTTCCTAAATAGATGTATTGAAACAGCTGGATACGAATCATCATCCTTGCGGCCAATTTTCCCCAGTGGCCACCAGCTAAAATATCCCCTGCCACCCAGAAAGACCACCATTACAATATCAAGTTCTGTCAAACTGTTGACAAGACACCTTGAATGGTCAACCACACAAGATCAACATTCTTTGTATCATGAAGGTAATATAATGGTTATAAGGACATTAAAACAATGTGCACTGTTAAATACTGTGGAACACAACTAACTATTTCACACAGCACTGACCAGCTCATATGGGAGGTCAGGTCACACAGGAACAAGTCTCTCTCTCTCTCTCTCTCTCTCCCTCTCTCCCTCTCTCTCTCTCTCTCTCTCTCTCTCTCTCTCTCTCTCTCTCTCTCTCTCTCTCTCTCTCTCTCTCTCTCTCTCTAGTCTAAACAGTAGCACATGTCACCACTGCTTTTTGTTGTCAGTCTAAATTGTGAGATGTTTTGGTGTAAACAGCAGCTTTTATGTCAGCCACACACACACACACACACACACACACACACCTAAGTCATTTTGCTCAGCATAATCCCCTGCACCTCTGTTTACAGGCTTTTTTGACAGTAGAGGAGGTCAGGAAGAGGATGTAAGGACAGTGTCACCAGAAAGCAAAGGTTACAAAGTGCTTATTACAAAAACAAATAAACAATAATACATAATGAAAGAATATTTAGCAGAACTGCTAAATGAAAATATATGTTACAATAACATGGGGACAATCTGTAAACACAACACTGGGGAGTTATGGAGCAATTTGTTTTTAAATGAGTGGATCCCCATTTTGTTTGTCTTTTGTAAGCACATGAGGAACAAGGACGTACTTGCATTCACGTGTGAATGAGGGTCACCTAATTCACAGACCTGCCAATGGTTTCACATTACACCAATGATCTAGGGGTGACTGTATTGTTCCAAGATAAGCAGCAATGTGCTGGCAAAGGCATAGAAGAAGAAGAAGACTAAAGTAGAAATCATCTACAACAAACCAGCTTATTTTGCAACATCAGAACCTGCAGTTTCTAGAATGCATGTTTAACTGAGCTGGGC
The DNA here is from genome assembly GCF_027409825.1 of Scomber japonicus. Classification (NCBI taxonomy): domain Eukaryota; kingdom Metazoa; phylum Chordata; class Actinopteri; order Scombriformes; family Scombridae; genus Scomber; species Scomber japonicus. The sequence continues at coordinate 18,353,159 of NC_070601.1, forward strand.
CACACATTGAGCTACTACTGGACAGTTTGTGTTAAAGTGTCTTTGTGTACAACAGCATCTTTAAGAGGCCTTTTGTGAAAGTACCAGCAGAAATAAAACCTTGATGTGTGGGGAAACTCTGGGGTAGCATCACCTTGAAATGGCCTGTGTGTTGTTGTTGTTGGCTGGATTCATTTTGATCCATTTTGTTTTGTAATTATTCTCATAGAAGTTATCTCATATCAGCTGGTTATGTCCACTTTGTGTTTGAGTTGACTGAAAACTAAGAACACAGCACTGCACACAGTCATCACTGGGTTTCAGCCAGTAACTTTACTTCTGCATAGTTGTAGACTAAACTGTTGACTCGAATAGTTATTAAGGCAAGCATTGTGTGAAATGAATTCTCACCAACATTTCCAAAATGTCTAAAATTTGAGAAAGATTGTTTATCCTAATCAATATTCTAAAAAAAACAAAGAATAAATTTAGAGCCAACCTGAAAAAGCAAGAGAGAAGTATCCATCCATTCTTCCATTCTTTTTTCTCATCTCTTTAACTGCGGAGCTCATACTAAAACCTGGTGTATAGTGAGTGCTAATGTGAAGCAGAGCGAGAGGGAGGAGGGGTGAAAGACAACCAGTGGGAGGAAGAGAGAGAGAAAGAGGGTGGGGCTCAGAGAGAGAGAGAGAGAGAGAGAGAGAGAGAGAGAGAGAGAGAGGGTGGGGCTCAGTGAGAGAGAGAGAGAGAGAGAGAGAGAGAGAGAGAGAGAGAGAGAGAGAGAGAGAGAGAGAGAGAGAGAGGACTAAAATAAACTAACTTCCTTGACAAGCTGAGTACAAACTGTGATAAACGCTCACACACTAACATGAAACACACACACGAAGATGAGATGAACAAGGAAACAGAAACTGATTGAATGATTGTGACATTACACAATAAAGTCACACTGACACTGTTTAATGAGTAATTTAAGACTGAATTACATAGAAGTTCATTAACACCACACCAGGATTTCCAGCACACTAACTGATTAAATATTAGTACTATTTTAATTGCCAACAAATGTTCATCTTTTTCCTAATCAGTCATTTGGTTTTCATTCATCTTCACATCATGAGAAGCATAAACATCTGACAGTGAGTCGTTTAACAGACTTCAGTCATTAAAAGCCCTTTTAATTCATATTTGAATCTGTTTTACAGCAACCACCAGCACAAACTTGAAAAGCATCTGCCAGTTTGTCCTGTTCATGTTGGAGTGAATAATAGAACATATACTTATAATGTAGGCCAGAAAGATCACTGTTCCTAAATTCAAAGTTCTGTATCAGCTGCTATAACTCTACTGTCACTTATTATTAGCTAGTATTACTCAGTAATCATGGATTTCATTCATTTTAATGACAAATGTTCAGTGAGCTATAGTGGCCCTAACAACACTGTTAATAATATAATCAATCATTCAGTGTATTTTAATATTTGAAAAGTGGGCCATACTAGCAGCTCAGTAGTTAAATGATCAACAGCTGGATAGTTAACAACAGTATGAATCCTACAGATAAACTTTTTTCTTTCTTTTTTTTAAAAGTAAATCAGCTTAGATTTTTTCCCCGGATAAGTGGAAGAGGATGGTAACGGTAACGGTAGCTTACATTTTTTAGAATTAGGGGCTGTTCAGGTTCAAGCAACTCTTACTGGTTTGTGAAGCTAACATTAGCTGAGCAGCTAAACCCTGCTTGTATCTTAGCCATCATCGTTCAGATATCAAAACTTCTATGCTGATGTGACTCAGCAGCAATGTGTCAGAACTAACAGGAGCTGTTAGAAAATTCTTTTGAATGGCGTATTTATATCTGGAAAATATAGAGCACAACTGTGCCAACACTAAATATGACTGAAGTGTTTTTCAGTCTTGCTATTCAGCTTGTACCTTACAAAGAAGTTAAATAATTATGTTTAAGTTTGGGGTACAAACTTGAAAAGTAATACAAGCAGACACACTTTAATTTAAGCTCATTTCCTGTAATTCACTTTCCTGTAATCAATGTTTAATTGACATTTCATTTTTAGTATTACAGAGAGGTTGGTGCAATTTGGAATAGCATGTAAGATAAAACAGAAAAAACTTTCAAGTTGGCTGCTGTGTAACTGTGTAATTCTTTGGACATTTCTTATTTGGTATTATTTGGAAAATGTTCTCATTATAGTGTTTTTAAGAAACAACAACAACATGTTAATAGTTTGCCATACAAAACTAAACCCTAAAAACTATGTACTTTCTGTCAGTTAAAGAATTGTTGAGGCTGTAATTTTTGGATAATTGTTGCAAATTAATACACTCACTGTGAAATCTCCATTACTATTAAACACCTGCACATTTTCAGGAAGTTAGCATAAAAGTAAAGGCCCGTAAAACAAAGCATTACCATAGACCACACATACAGGCCTGGAGATGATTTCTTATTAACATTAAAATCACTTAGTCACACTTAGTTGTTTTCCTCAAATCCTTTATCCCTATGATAACGATTAATCAGCATGAGTTGTTGGTAAACCATTAATGACCATGAGACTCATGAGACACAGTCAGTGTTTCAACACAGACGTTCACAACATCTCTTGCCCACCAAGCAGCCACCAGACAAACCAAATTAGCCGCTAGTGCTACACTACAACCCCTCAATAGCCACCCACCAACACTGACACTTGTTTATTCGAGTGTCTAGCAGAGCTGGGAAACCACTGTCCACGTTGCTGCTGTTGGCATGACAACTGCGGCCCTTGTTGCCGTGGGAATCATGTCCCATGTCCACATGATGACTAATGACCCACTGGCAAGGTTATACGCACATCTACTCACACTCACACCCAAACACTGATACAAATATAATCTGGACCCTGCGATGACTCACCAGGACAACAGGAAATAGCACTGAGGGAAAAACCCGGATTCGAATGAACTAAATACTCTTGTTGTGTTATGATGGCTGGAAGATGGATGTGCCTGTAGATCTACGGGTGTGTGAGGCTCTATATGACGCCGGCCTTATTAGAGATGTGTGTTTGTGTGTGTTTGTGTGTGTTTGTGTGTGGTCCAGGTATTCCTCATGTTGTGAATACTCGCCTCTCTTTGATACAAAAAGAAAGTCCCCTTAACATAAATCATTAGGATGAGTCTCTAGGAAATGAATGTAAGTCGATGTGATGTCCTCTGAAGTGATGGAAATATGACTGTGTGTGTGCGCATACATAGAAGAGGCTTGGATGCATTCACTGCAGCTATGAGCCGTCTCAGTGTGACCTGTGAGTACATCACATCTGTTTACTTGGTGTCTAATCAGGACAGGAGGACTCATGGGACTGTTTGAGCCTCTAAGTCTAAACCAATGATTCCACCTGCTGGTCAATATGAGGTATTACACTCTTGTATTGCACTTATTCAACCATCTCTCTCTCACACTCACTCACTCAGACTTACTTCCTTGTGAACAGTTTGAGTCCAGTGAAAGACTTGGAGCAGCCACTTAGCGTCTCCTTCTCTTCCTCCACGCAGGCTGGGGGAGACGAGGAGGATGGAGGGAGGGTGGAGGAGGAGCGCAGAGAGGAATTGGAGGAGGATGCAGAGCTAAAGTTTCCATCTCCATCATTTACAGTTAATAACCCTTCTTCTTCTCTTTCTGTTTCTTTAGGAGGACCCCTACATGCCTCCATCTCAGCCTCATGTCCCAGATCAGGGTCGGCTCCTGGGTCAAGATCCATGACAGACAATTTATTCAGTTCCTGTACTCTCATCACATTTTGGCAGGGTGAGCTACAAGTCTTCTGGAATTCTAGGTAGTCCATGAAAATTCTGCAATATTCATAGAAAAGAAAGTCCTTATATGACTTGGGTTGTAGTCCAAGCAGCACTCCCAAAGGAAAACTTCAAATGTTCCTTAAATATTCCAAATATTCCCAGAGGAATTCTTGGTGCTCAGAGGAATGCGTCTAGGGGAGTAGTTACAGTACAACACTCCTGATTGCAGGTCATTGAGGATTTCTATGAAAACCACAAAGATCAAATAGAGTCTTCAGTATAAATGTGATGAACTCCAGCTGGGAGGAGACCTCTCACCTACTCTGATCAGATACTGGACCCTGGCTGCTTTTCTGCAGTCCAGTCATAACTGTCTGACAGTAAGAAATAAGTCCTATAACCATGAGATTGTCCTCACACCACTATATGTGCTATACTCAAAGAACTACACTGAACTGTGAACTGCTCAACTAAAAGTATTCTGCTGCAGGTACAGCAACACTAACATCTTTAGAAAGGTTAAAGCACTCACCTTTAAACTATACAGCAAATACCATGAGTAAAGACTCAACTGTGTTATAATGCTGAAGTCTTATTACTACATTTAACCTGCTCTAGGACTCCAAACATGGCTACCATACAGAAGCTACAAAGTCAATAATCCACATGCCAAAGGTCTTTCTATAAGACACACAAGGTAGGTGTGTGTGTGTGTGTGTGTGTGTGTGTGTGTGTGTGTGTGTGTGTGTGTGTGTGTGTGTGTGTGTGTGTGTAGGGATTAGTGTGGAGTACTGAGTGAGAGATAATCCTTCCCAGCATTCCTCTCCATGTCACTGCTCAGTAGTATTGCTGTCAGCAGCAGTCTCAGTGTCACTGCTGTCTTCTTGTGTTCTCTCTCAAGTTGTGGTTCAGAAGCTTTTCACACCTCTCTCTCTTCCTCTTCCCTCTCCTCTTCTTCTTCCTTCTTCTGTTACTGTATCCTGTTTCCTCTCTTCTTCTTCTTCCCCCTCTCTTCTTCTGTCTTTAGTTTCTTGCTGACTTTAATTAAACTCCATGTGAGGTGGACGTTGACACACACACATCTAAGTCGCACGCTGCTACACACACACTGATCCTCTACTACCCGCCCGGCTAAAACCAGGAAGTGGATAATGACAACAATCAGGGCCTCACTGTTAGCTGCCCTGAATCTGCCTGACTGAAACTCTCACTGTTGATTTCCTGCTTTTTTGCTTGATTCTTGTATTTTGACTGTGGTCTACATTTAACAGCAGAACCACACATACTCAGAGTTTTAAGACATAAGTTGCAAAAACCTATCACATAATGAAAATACTACACTTAAATATTTCACTTCTTACCTTCTTTAAAAGGGATATTTTTAACTTTGTTGACATTACAGTCTCATTCTCATGTATGCACATTTCCCACTTAACACACCATTAAACATATTTGATGCTTATTGATCCATATCTCCATGTTGCTGCTGGTTACACATAAATACCCATTTCACTTTTTCAAATCTCTTCCCACAGCTGTTCCTTAGCAACACGCAGCACAGTACAGTTAATCAGAATATATACAGAATACACACTGTAACAAATTGGACTTTTTGTGTTAAGTTAGGATCTATATGTGAACTTAGCAATTTTGAAACTACTATACAAATGTACAAAATGGACTGTGAATGTAATTGTAAGGATGGATTCTCTTTTCAATTCTGTCAGTCAGGAGCCCAAATGAACATTGAAATATGCTTTTCTTGCTGTAATCCATTAGAAGATCCCTTCATAATGCACTTGCAAGAAGTGCATTATGTAAGTGATAGGGGACGGAATCCACAGTCTGTGTAAAAATATATTTAAAAGTTAACACTCATATAAGTTTCACATCAACTGTGGATTTTGGCGCCCATCACTTAAATTCACTTAAAAACCCATCCTGAGGACAGTAATGTGTGTAACCAACTGTGTTTCTTAGATAATAATTACTAGAAGACTAAAGAGTGCGTATATGTGTGTGTGCCTGGTGTAGTTTGACAGAAATAAAATGGACCAGACTTATCTAACTACTTTTCCTCTGGTGTTGATCGCTGAACTGACAGTGATTATGGGCACAAATCAGTAATTTTGCTCTAAATCAGTTAGAGATGAGAGTTAGCAGCAGACTGGCAGCTGTTTGGTATTGAGGTCCATTCCCATTCATGTAATACAGTTATTGTATTTATTTCACACACTCTTTTAAATTGTTTTAGCCTTGACTTTATTCATTAGCTGCAATATTTCAAGAGCACAAATGAAGTAAAAAAGAACACACCAGCATGCCTTAGCAATTGTAATTAGAGTAGAAACACAGGAAAAACTTTACACCACTGTTCTGTTGACACTTAACAGCTCCACTGCAGCTGTCCTCCAACTTTACTCAAGCACTAGAATCAAGTGCACGTCACACATGCTCTGGGGAAGGCTCTATGCTGAAACTACCAGCAGATTTATCCACTTGTTGATTGTGAATAAGAATGATTTAAAAGATGGATGTTTTTTCTGTTTTTAACTATAGAATGTCACCTTTTTCCTGACTTAGTTCTGGAGACTATAGACTTCTTTTCTTTTTTTGAAGCAGAGCGGAGTGAATTTCAGTTCAACAGAAGCACACCTGTTTCCTGTTATGGCTTCTCTACTTTGTCTGCGGCTCTCAGCTCCTAGTCCATTGGTTCCTACTGAACATGTAAAAACCACCAGCAAATATTTCTTGCATCCATCAGCATCTCCATTGCAAACACAGACATGCACCAATACACAAAAACAGTGACAACTGACAAAGCAGTGACATCAGCAGACAAAACAGTGACACCTCAAACTCTACAAATAACATGCACAGCACATTAATGTCCCTTCACCTGGTCCTTGATCTTGACTTAAGGACCAGGTGAAGTGACAATAATGTGCAGTGACACAATTGTAATTCTTAGGAGGAGGAAAGAGAAAATAGGGCAGCTATTTTAATCCACATTTGATGCTTACCAGACTTAAACATATGATACAGGAGCAACATAAAATATGCTCTAATAAGGCTTTTTATAACCAAGTTTCAATTGTATCAGATTATCAGAATCAACACTGTGGTTCAACATGAGCTGAACTACAGTGTAATAAAAATTGTTTTGAAGAGATTTCATATTCAACCTATTTTTCCCCACAGTATTAACTACCCTACTTACAGCAGTAAATCATAGGTTTTCCTGCATGTACTGCTGTAAATGACCACATGGGGGTGCTGTTTGACAGACAACCAAACAGCTGATCTTTAGGTTTTTAAGTTTCCATATGAAGTGACAGGGTCCCCCCAAGTTACTGGCATCCTTTGGAATTATCATCATATTCTGATATTATCTACAGACTTGTATAACAGCGCATTCAAAATCAGGAAATGTTTTTAATTCCCATTCATAGCAAAGCTGGACTGGAAATCAGGCAGGGACAGGCAGGGAATAAACAGGGAGGAACAGGTTTAGACCTTCGTCACAGTCATGAAAAATTGTGAATCACATTAAGACAATCAATTCTCAGTATCACAGTGACCTCCACAACTATCATTCAATCCTGAATATACCAACAAAAAAAATTGAACCTAATCATTTATCACACACTCTCACAGAAAGCGTAGTCATTATATTCGACTAACCAGATGACATGTTCACTGACCAACTTTTTTTAACCTGATGACTAATCAAGTAAATAACCTAAGCAGATGACACAATCATCCAACACTAGCTAACCAAAAACAGTTGCTGCAACCTGTTCTCTTTGTAATCAACTGCATTTTTCCCACCAAAGAACTCATAGTTAATTATAGTGAGGGTCTACATAATGTTCCTGCAGGTTATACATAGACATACATCATGTTACATCTATCTAATACTGCATACTACATCACTCATAATACTGAAGTACTTTTACTGTAATACTGCATACTACATCACGCATAATACTGCAGTACTTTTACTGTAATACTATATACTACATCACTATAATACTGCAGTACTTTTACTGTAATACTGCATACTACATCACTCATAATACTGCAGTACTTTTACTGTAATACTGCATACTACATCACCCATAATACTGCAGTACTTTTACTGTAATACTGCATACTACATCACTCATAATACTGCAGTACTTTTACTGTAATACTGCATACTACATCACTCATAATACTGCAGTACTTTTACTGTAATACTGCATACTACATCACTCATAATACTGCAGTACTTTTACTGTAATACTGCATACTACATCACTCATAATACTGCAGTACTTTTACTGTAATACTGCATACTACATCACTCATAATACTGCAGTACTTTTACTGTAATACTGCATACTACATCACTCATAATACTTAACTGTGAGATATTGTACTTTTACTGTAGTAGGATTTCTATGCAGACTTTCACCACACATGCACACACACATTTCATGTTAAACATTATACATTCCCTGCACTTCTGTTTTATACTGTGTGTACTATTGTGTATATATTATTATATTACTAGACAATTCCAGGGACATTTTGAGTGCCACAGGGGTGCTGCCAGGACAAGTACATGATTTATTTCCAGTGTTCAAAGGTCACCCTAATCATATTCTTGTTTCGAGTATTAAGTACATAGTCAGTATCAAGTGAAATGTACTTTATTTTGAACTTACATCCCTGAAAATATTAAGTAAATGTTAATCATATTTAAGCATAAATAATATTTATTTAAACTAATTAAGTAAAGTCTACTTCATTTTTTCACAGACAGGAACATCACTGTTATGAAATTATCAAGTAAATTTTATCATTAAGAGAGTAGATTTTATTATTATACTTTTTTATTTTAAATTACTTAGTTGACCAGCGGCACTACCTGTCTCGCTCCCCATTGACTCTAATGTAATCGTCTTCTTTTTTCAAAAGAATCTCACTCTGTGTTCACACTGAGCTTACTCGCTCATTTTAAGGAATATCTGAATAAAATAAACACTGTCAGAATCTGCCGGCTTCTGTGTCTCTCACGGTGTTTTCGGTTTTTGGACAGGAGTTACGGTTTTCTCACAGTTTGCAATTATTCGGGAAATTTTGTGGGTTTAATAAGTATGGAGAAGATTAATAGATGCCTCAGAGCTGCGCACCCGTGGCACTAATAAATCTCTTTATACCTAATATTGTGTACATGGAGTTGTTATTTATTGGACCCCCTACAAGATGGAAGTGGGACTGTGCCTTTGATAGTCAGGTGATATGAGGACCCAACAATTACAGAGTGCAACTGGACGGATTAGCAAACTTTAATTTATTTTTTGTTTGTTTGTTTGTTTGTTTGTGACATTTAATATCCTCCCCTCGGTTAGACTACTTAACAATCATGCAAATCCCTTGGCTTACTTCTGCTAAATTAGAATTTCATGTTATATTTGTATTTGTCTTCATGTTTCATATCATTGAATGATGTTTCTACAGTCCTGTCATTTTGAACATATTAAAGAAATAAAGAGTGTTTAAGTCAGGATTTGTAGAAGTGTTATTCAGGTTGTCTCAAACAGTCAATATCTATGTGGCCATGACCTATTTCACTGCTGCAGATCTGGTGAATAGGAAGAGTCAGAGATGGTAACTGGTGATACATGTGCTTGTTGGCAAAGACAGACATAAAGTTTTATCTGAAATATCTGCAATTTGATTTGATCTGGGCTTGTAAATGGTTCTGATGTGGATATTTCATGCAGAAAAAGGCAGCGATTGACCACACTTGCTAACATTCCCCTCTTTCTTTACAGATATTATACAAGGATTAAACAGAATTGCAGGTTCTCACCAAATATGCGGAGGCTGTGTGAATTCATATGGATTCTTTCTGTGGCACAATCACAAATACCTGGAGGAACGAACTAAAATAGCATGCTTTACAAAACACCCTGGATTTTTATTGGTATCATGATGTTAGCATTACTTAACTGTGCCCTTTCTTTTGTTATATAAAAATATTTGTTTTTATGTATCTATATATGGTATGTAGGAGAAGGAATGAAACCAGGGCAGGATGAAAAGATATGCTGTAGTTATGATTCTATGTGATTATGGTTAAGTCCCTCTGACAGAAAGAGAACATTTTAGTACTTTTATTCATATGTCTGCACACACACACACATGCACACACACACACACACACACACACACACACACACACACACACACACACACACACACACACACACACCTGCTCCATCTCTTCTACTGTTCCCTCTCATTCAGCACCCACTCAGTATTTCCATGACAAATAAAAAGCTACTCAACAGCACGACACATAATTCAGAGAAATCCTTTTAACTTCCCCACACCCACAGCTGACCTATTTTCTCTCTCGTTCTCTCCAACGAAGGACTCTGATTATAAAGTCTAACTCTAACATTAATCCTAAACTTGACCCCAAAGCAAACAATTTTCCTAATGAGTTGCAAAGGTCCACAAACAAAGTCCTCCTCTCTCTCTCGTATAGTCTACATTTACATTAGTGGAAATGTATGACAGGAACATCATAACTGCTATATTCACAGTCCACTCTGTACATTTATAGCTGCGGTGCTGATGGATAAAATAGTGGCTTCATGGAGGTAGGGGAACATAAGCCCACTTGAACTGAGTTTACTCATTTGTTCACATCTTTGGCTAGAAATCATTTTAGAATATAAAATGTTGTAATAATAAATCATGATGATAAATCATCATCATTTATATGATCAAAAGCATTTGGATTGACAACTTTTTTAGAAAATTAATATTTTAATAATAGTGACTGTAAATGTTCCGATTGCGGTTAAAACAAAGTTGCAGTTGTAATAGCACTGGTTAATTTAATTTAGTTTAATTAAGCTTAGAGTGAGAAGGCCAAAAAAATCTCTTTTTTCAAGCTTGGGGTCTTTTCTTTTATTTCTTTTTTTTTTCTCTGCAAAATGAAAGATTAACCTACAACCTACCTCATTTAAGAGCAATCATGTCATTAGCATGCAGACAATAATATCAATGCTCATCATGGTTTCATCTCTCCACTCTTTTTTTCTTTCTTTATTTGATAGTAGATGGCATAAACACCAAAAGGAAAAAGGGAGAGAGAGAGAGGGGGGGGGGTGTCCTGCAGCAAAGATTCCTTGCCAGAATTGTACAAGGGACGCTGCCATTATGTACTAAGGCACTCCATTTCTCTACTCATTTTGACAATGTTCCAAACAATTCCTGTCATGCCTTGTTAATGTGACTTCTGCAAAAGAATACAACAGACTAAATGTATAAGAGACTGTGATGTGCATTTTGAAGACAAAGGGAGAGGTCGACAGTTCTGGATGAATCACCAGAAAAGATCTGTACCATCTGTCTGCTGACTGTGTCAGCTCCATCTGTGGAGGGCCTAATCAACCCATGATGGTGCCAACAACACTAGTCGGGATACATTTCTACAGTGTGCTTACACATAAAAATACAGGGTTACACCTGATAAAATGATGATTTGGCACTTGACTACATGCTGCACAAAATGTAGCAAAATGAAATCCTGTTGAATCAGTCATTATCAAGCCTTTACCATGCCCCTCTGTTGTATGATTATGTTATTGCAACATTAACTGTGGCATAACTGATGTGCATGTTTTTAATCTTGAAAACATAACAACGGCTTGCAAAGAAGTGAGATACTGTCAGACAGTCAGTTGATAGTTGTAAGCCTGTGTGGAGGGGACAGCTGCGATCAGTGATATTGATTAACCTACTTCCTGTATCTGACCTGGCTGACTGATGACTAACAGCCACACAGTTAATACTAACTATTAGGTTAGGTTAAGCTGACTACTAGCTGTGGCAGCTGCACTGTGGCAGTGACTGTATGTAACTGGTTGCTAATGGATAATATGATAGCCAAATCCAGGATCATGTAAGCACTGCCAACTATTTTCCAAAGTATATCATAGTTCAGCTGTTGCCATTCGTCTCCACATGGTCACTAACAAACAGGAACATTTACTGTTGTCAAAGTCATCACTGCATGGTTAAGCACACTTCAAATCAATCTGCAATCTGCAGTGCCATGGGATAAAAACTAGTGGCTTCCTGGATAATTTAAATGAAAGAACAAAATAATACAACAGCATGCTTTGAAAATGGATGGCAGTAATATAAAGTATAGAAATAGTGCACTGTAAAACATCTCACAGGAATCTGGTGGAATCCACTCATGTTTTGTCATTAACTTAAAGGGCAGGTCCTTTTTTGGAGGGTTAGGGTTAGGGTTAGGAGTGGAGTGGAGTGGGGGGTTATATGATAATGTAGCTTCCCAGTAGTGTTCAATATGTATTCTAATCCAGAATTTCTGGATTTTGTTATATTTTAGCATCATAATGCCATTTTCCCAAATCCTCCTAAACACTGTTATTCTTGCTAACAGCTGAGTGGGCGTTTCCATTTGAACAACAGAGAAAAAACACAGATGGAGTCATCCTTTTACATAGTATTTCACATTTTGTTTCACTTGACTCTACAGAGCAGAAGCAGCAAATATATCTTCTCTCAATTTCAGAAAATGAAAATCCAATTCATTTGAATTAGATTTATCTTTTCAAACAACTATCTGACCAATAAATTAACCAATCTAAATCCAGACAATGTGCTTATAACATGCAATATATATACGATAACTTTCAGTGGTGTTCGAAGAACTATTTGTATTTGTTTACTTAACCTTAACATTTTAAGACAAACCTTTCACTCATACTTGTAAGTTGTAACAACAAGTTACATTTTACAGTGTGAGACCAAATCTACCGTACTGTACCGTCCTCTTCCGCTTATCCGGGGTCGGGTCGCGGGGGCAGCAGTTGAGCAGGGAAGCCCAGACTTCCCTCTCCCCAGCCACTTCGTCCAGCTCTTCCCGGGGGATCCCGAGGCGTTCCCAGGCCAGCCGAGAGACATAGTCTCTCCGCATGTCCTGGGTCTTTCTCGGGGTCTCCTACCGGTGGGACGTGCCCTGAACACCTCACCAGGGAGGCGTCCGGGAGGCATCCTGATTAGATGCCCGAACCACCTCATCTGGCTCCTCTCGACGTGGAGGAGCAGCGGGTCTACTCCGAGCTCCCTCCGGATAACTGAGCTTCTCACCCTATCTCTAAGGGAGAGCCCAGCCACCCTACGGAGGAAGCTCATTTCGGCCGCTTGTACCCGCCATCTTGTTCTTTGGGTCACTACCCAAAGCTCATGACCAGAGGTGAGGGTAGGAACCAAGATCGACTGGTAAATCGAGAGCTTTGCCTTTCGGCTCAGCTCTCTCTTCACCACGACGGATCTGTGCACATCAGCATTACTGCAGACGCCGCACCGATCCGCCTGTCGATCTCACGCTCCATCCTTCCCTCACTGTGAACAAGACCCCGAGGTACTTGAACTCCTCCACTTGGGGCAGGATCTCATCCCCGACCCGGAGAGTGCACTCCACCCTTTTCCGGTTGAGGACCATGGCCTCGGATTTGGAGGTGCTGATTCTCATCCCGACCGCTTCACACTCGGCTGCGAACCGATCCAGTGACCAAATCTGACTTTTTTAAAAATAATCCAATATAATATGATCATCCTAACATGTATTAAAAAATGCAGATCAAAATTAGCTTTTCTCATATAAAAATAATAACTTCAATGTGAACAGACAGAAACAAACCATTTGCCTCATTCTGCCCCAAATTACAGACTATTCACTAGACTGCTCCTGCTGCTGAAATGTAGTCGTCTGAAATATCCAGATAATACAACAATAAGCATACTGTATGTTCTTTGTTAACAGTACCAGTTGTGGTGCAGGTTCCCCAACAAGGGGAACTGAACTCTGGATTGTGAACATGGAACAGTTCACAGTTGAGTTTAGAAACATGAACCAAGATGAAATTCACAGATTTTGTGGCACTACTTAGACCTGTAGGAAGAAAATAAAGTAATGCTTTAGATTATTGGGTATCTCTTCTAATATTAAAAGATAATATTAGAATATTACATTTGGGAGAGGACTGTGTCATTAGTTCTTCAGCACATTATAAATCTGCTATGATTTATTTCATATTTATCATTTAAACTAACCAATCCTCAAGGGGTACAGTCAACAACAAAACAAAGATAGGTTTAGTTTTGCAGTAGTTAGTCAGTGTAAAGTAAGAATAAATATGTGTTCTGAGTTTGACATACCACAGAAAAGTGTGTTGTTAACTACCCTGCCAAATTTGAATGCTTAAAAAAATCACCAAATATATGAAATTAGGCTTCAAAGTGTAAAAATCAGCCTCTTTCTCTGCTCCCAGATGTTGTGGGAGTGCCCGCCGAGTCCGCTGAAACCCCGCCCCCTACCAAGTGTCACCTGTCAATCATCTAAGAGCTTTCTGCTGCTAACTCGGAGACTAGCTCAGTTGCTAGCTCGGCGGCTAACTCGGCTAACTGTAGAAGTAAATGTAAACTGTACTTATATAGCGTCTTTCTAGTCTGTGCGACCACTCAAAGCACTTCACATGATATCATTTACCCTTTCACACACATTCACACACTGATGGCAGGTGCTACCACGCAGGGTGCCAACCTGCTCATCAGAGGAGTCTAACCATTCATACACATTCATACACCGTTGGCATAGCAACGGGAGCAATTAGGGGTTAAGTGTCTTGCCCAAGGACACATCGACATGTGGACTGGAGGAGCCGGGAAACGAACCACCAATCTTCCAATTGAAGGACGACCACTCTACCTCCTGAGCCACAGCCGCCCCCAGTAGTGTGTGCTGAATGTATTTATACCTTTACAGCAGCAGGGGCGGGTTTATGTGATTACGTGATATGAACAGGTTGACATCAGGCCTCTACACTGAGACTGAGGTAAGAGGAGCATCTATGGAAGCCTAATGACACAATGTATATGTTCTACTTGTGTATTTATGTGATACAGGATTTGTGCAATTTACTTTTATTTCTGTTTTTTTTTCTGTGTTTATAATTTGACTCTTTATCTCATTTCTATTCATACACTAGGATTGTTTCTATTCTTTATAATTCACTTTTTGGTATTTGTGATTGTATGCAGTATAATTTAGGTATTTATGGTTGTTATTTCCATAAATACCTAAATTAAAAAACACTGTACTGCAAAATATTTGAATAGGTACTCATTAGTTCATATAATATATGTACTGTATAGAAAATGTACATTCTTTGTAAATTCCGAGAATATCAGTAACAATTTGTGTATTTTGACCATTTATTGTACAATGTCAAAGTGTTAAATGTTGCCATTTGATGTAAGATGGCTAAACCATTTTAAGGTAACTATGCTGAATTTACATGTGAGCTGTGCTATTATTTGAATACCAGCTTTTATTTGAGAATTTACAGTCAGTCATTGTTTTCACTGATATCTCCACCCAGCAGACTGAACTGTGACTGAATTGGATCAGATATGGATCTGATCCAATTGAGTCACAGATGACACATCATCATCACAGGCTGCATGTCAACCTATTAGGATACACCACTCATTTCAATCTCATTCACTCTCCAGATCAACACTTCTTGGATACCCTGACTGCTTCTTCTGTCTGTATAACACAACTGCTGTGTGTGTAGTTACACCCCTGAATAACACTAATTTCCATTCATCTGATTTGTAACAAACATAGATCTTTCAAAGGATGAAGGTAGAAAAAGACACACATCTCAGTGTAGGTCACACCTACTGGACTGCTCTCATGTTCTGTGTTGTCTTTGTTATGTTTTTAGCATCTGATAAGTGTATTTTGCTTCAACAGGCTGTGTTGCATACAGAGACAATGTGGTCCTCTACTGTCAGAATGAATGAGATTTTAAAAGTCATGAAACCTACACAACGTCCCATGAATAGAGATAATTTTACACACTTTTGGATTGGTGGACTATTCCCTGACAGTTCCTGTATGTCCTCTTTCCTGTTTATCTTTGCCATTTTGTGTTTGCTTCCATCTGGTGCACTGTTGTGTTACATTATGCAACTTTCTGGCCTGAGGCAAGAAGTGCATTGTTCTTCCCCTCCCAGCTGGTCAAATGAAATCATCAACACTTGTCATCATGCACATGTTTGATCATCACTATGTTACCGGAAACAAGACAAAGCTACTACAAACTAAGGAGCTGCTTTTTCTGTATTAACTACAAAGATGTTCATTAGCGGGGTTGAGCATAGCTCAGCGGGTAGAGCACCCGCCCCATGTGTTGATGCTATAGCCCTCGTTGCAGGTGATCCCGGTTTGAATCCCAAGCCGAGCGGTCTTATCCTGCGTGTCATTCCCCCCTCTCTCTCTGCCTCCTGTTTCCTGTCTATCTATACTGTCCTGTACATTAAAGGCAAAAAAAGCCAGAAAAAATATACTTATATATTACTTAAATATAAAGCAGTTCAAATACAAAGTTTGTACTGAGGGTGGTACTAGGGGAAATACCATTAGTGTCATGTCCAAGAAGAAATGTTAAGTTGTTTAGTTTTGTCTGTCTTGTGACTTCCTGTTTTTATTTAGAAATTTTACTCCTTGTTTCAGGTAACTTCCCTTCCCCTTGTGTGTTTCACACTGTCTGATTGTCTGCCCCGCCCTGATTTTTTCCACCTGTTTCCCATTACCTTGTGTGTGTATACAGTCTGTGTTTCCCTTCGTCCCTCCCTTCTGTGCCAGTTTGTCTTGTCTTGTCACCAGAGAAACCACGCCAGCCATATTGATCTAAGTCAGGTTTTTTTGCTATTGCCTTGCTTTATTTGTGATACTTTGTCTTTGTACTGTATCCTAGTTATTTTTCCTCAAAAGAGTGATTTTTGGTTCCACAGTTTTTCCTCTGTGTGAGTGATTTTGATTTGTGTACTTTGATTATATATTCCTCTGTAAGAGTGACTTTATTTTGCTACTTTGTTATTAAATAATTTTTCAGTTGTACTTTGTCTCCGAGTCGTGCGATTGGGTTCAAGACCTTGTTCAGTTCTGACAATTAGGTCATTTGATTAAAAAGGTCTTTTCTCCACCAAACACTCAGCAGTTTTAATGTTTAATAATAATAAGGGCAAATTTTACAACAGATTGCTATCAACTTTTCATATCATTCCTAATTGAAAGATAAATGTAGAATTACCTTTTTGCTGGACAAACCTGCTTTTTTAAGTTAAACCTCTGTGTCCTAACTTGTGCTGTATCTGCATAGTGATCTCACTGAACTAAATGATGTGGTTATGTTTGTCAACCCTGTCTCCTAGAAATTACATTCATAAACAACTAAATTGTTTCCCAATTACATTGTGTTGGCAAACATAATCTCTGTGTCTCTCATGTCATGTGTCAAATTACTTTTTTCTGTATTAACCAAGATCAATTTATTTCTCATAATCTAAGCCTACCATAACATTTTTAGTATTGCTGTAGTTTCTTCTAGCATATACAGTATTTTACTGCAAGAATAGATATTCTGGCAGTGTATTGTCTCTGAACATTTCACTCATAAGTTCAGTATCAACATTTGTAGAACTGGCCAAATATGTTAATTACCAACATTTGCTCACTGTGCTAAGAGAAGATGTGATCATGCAGAATTATGTTTTTAGCTAAACATATTTGGTGTTCCAGTTTAGTTGACATAACAATATTTCTGGGAAACAGGGTTGGTTTTTTCATTCAGTGCTGTTGTCCGTTTGAACACAGCCTGAGGTTATGAAACATCTGATGAGCAAAGCTGACATTTCAGCCATATGATGGTGGTAGAGTACAGCTGCAGTGGCCATAATCAAAGGACAATAATATGAGCATCATGTGAGAACATTGTGTGATGTGTCTGAGAGTTAGTGCTTTTTTACTTTAACACAGCACTGTGCAGTGGCCTGTTTCATTTCTCCTTCAGCAGGTGACAGATCACTTCCTCTAAACAGTCTTGGTAAACTATGATTGCTGTGTTCATAACTGCCAAGTAGGAACTGGACTAAACAACACACGCTTGATAACTGCCCTGGATGGACCACAGACCAACGGGCAAACCGAAGAAGTGGAGGAGGAGATGTGTGGCCCCGTCAGCCACATTATATTCATGGTATCAGTGTTGAATATGTTTCCACTGTCCACTGCTGCATGCTCATAGATCAACAGTGCTCTGTGCATGGCATCTGTGTTCCGGGCTATTTATATCATTTCAATTAGCAGACCTTACATCTAAATTATACATCCTTCAAAGAGTAGACGCATCTAATTATACAGAATAAACACAATTTTCTTCCAATTACAATCATTATTTCCAGGAAGGCAGAGTTTCATGTCTAATTCTTAGATTAGCAATCAGCCATCTACAAGAGCACAATATGTATGAGGTCCTTCCCTTTCAGATAATTAACTCCCCATCTGCAAGCAGCAGGTCTGTGTTCCATATGTGGGCTCTATTGTCAGTGACAAGCAGTGTCTGTGTGTGATTACACACAACAGACACAGGACTAAACCTGACGACATTTTGTACAAACAGTACCTGTACTCATGCCACTTAATACTGGTGGTTAATATTTTGGTATCCAATACATCCTAACAGTTAATATCATTTTCAAAAAGATGATTTTCCAGAGATAAGAAAGGATCCAGGGTGTGAACTTCCCGCTCTCTAAATTTCTTTTTCATTCTGTCTCTTTTTACTTAAATAAAAATACAGCAGTGTAAAAGTACTCAATTGCAAGTAAAAGTTCTGCATGAAAATCCTACTAGTAGTGAAAGTACTGCAGTATTATGAGTGATGTAGTATGCAGTATTACAATAAAAGTACTACAGTATTATGAGTGATGTAGTATGCAGTATTACAGTAAAAGTACTGCAGTATTATGAGTAATGTAGTAAGCAGTATTACAGTAAAAGTACTGCAGTATTATGAGTGATGTAGTATGCAGTATTACAGTAAAAGTATTGATATATTATTATATATGGCATCATTAGATTATTAATAGTGAAGCATCAGTGTTAGAGCAGCATGTTACTGTTGTAGCTGCTGGAGGTGGAGCTAGTTTACACTACTTTATATACAGTTAGCTAGTTTATACTACTTTATATACAGTTAGCTAGTTTATACTACTTTATATACAGTTAGCTAGTTTATACTACTTTATATACAGTTAGCTAGTTTATACTACTTTATATACAGTTAGCTAGTTTACACTACTTTATATACAGTTAGCTAGTTTACACCACTTTATATACAGTTAGCTAGTTTACACTACTTTATATACAGTTAGCTAGTTTACACTACTTTATATACAGTTAGCTAGTTTATACTACTTTATATACAGTTAGCTAGTTTACACTACTTTATATACAGTTAGCTAGTTTATACTACTTTATATACAGTTAGCTAGTTTACACTACTTTATATACAGTTAGCTAGTTTACACTACTTTAAAGTTTAACTGTATATACTGTTATATATAATTAGCTAGTTTAGTCCAGTTATTCCCAACCTAGGGGTCCGTTCCCTCTGAATTGTCACCAGATACAACTGAGGAGTCATGACATGATTAAAAGGGAAAAGGAGAAAAACCTGTTTTCAGTTTTGGGATATTTTTTCTCATTTGGGTTAGATTGATTTTTATGTGAAATATTGGCTGATTTGAACATTTATTGAAATGAAAGCATGTGTGAAGTTTAGAGGGAGAAATCACTATTTGGTGGAGATGTTAACAACTCATAGACTACACACTGCTTTTTGTAAGATGTCAAAAGACAAAAAGGATGTAAACCACTGGTTTCATCTTTAACATTCTGTTGTATTTTAAAAGCTTGTTATATTATCCATTGTGTCAAATCTGCATCTGAAAAGTAACTAAAGCTGTCAAATAAATGTAGTGGAGTAGAAAGAACAATGTGAACAACATTTTCCACTACTTATCGGGGACCAGGTTGTGGTGGCTGAGTAAGGAACCCTCCAGTTCCCCATGAGAGATCTATGTAATCCCTCCAGCTGTCTCTGGGTGATCCCCAGTGTCATGCACCAGTTGGACATGCCCAGAACACCTCTAGAGGGAGGTGCCCAGGTAGGAAGGTACAATACTTCCCTATGAAATGTATTGGAGGGGAAGTATAGAGGAGCATAAATTGTAAATACTCAAGCACAAGGTCCTCAAAATTACAATTCATTAATTGGAACTTGAAGAGGCTGGAGTGTGTGGGTGTGGGGGGAGGGGAGGGGGTCTGTTACCTCCTGATCTGAACCAACTGGCAAAACTCGATTATCTCCAAACTAAAACACATTTTTTTAAAACACACTCATTTCAGCAGCCTTTCACAGACATTCATGTTTCGATGCTAATCTTTTCTTTTTCAGTTCAGGTTTTGTTTTCAATTAATTTGATTTTCAACGTCACAATTTAACTGTCATTTTTTTCCTGTGCTAATAAAAAGCCTCCCCCAAAAAAGATCCATCTGCAGCAAATACTTCGCTCTTGCATTAAGTTAAAAGGCAAGTAAAAGACTTTTCTCTTCTCTTTCCACCACTGAAATCTCTCAGGACCTGCAGCTGCAGTGAACAACATGAGTCATGACTCCTCTGATTTCACTGCTTCACATGGCAAACTAAATGTCAGTGTTCCTTTAAAGCTGATAGGGATTTCACTTTTCTTGTGGAAAGGGACATTTCTTTCAAAACCTTCAAACTTCATGATAAATATATTTTACCTCATCTGAAAAAGATCAAGAACACACACACACACACACACACACACACACACACACACACACACACACACACACAGTGCAGTGCCACAGATACAATTGATCCTTACATAACTCGTCTGGTGAGTCAGGAGAATTGACAGCAGTGTCAGCCCCACCCCCACTACTCATACACAAACAACCCCATCTGGATTACTGATTGTACTAAATTATGTTGAGATTAGGCTTCCTGCTCACAGTGACATAAGACACCATCTCACCATCAGACTTCAGATGCAGGGATAGAAAACATCCTTCCTTTTCTGAACTGATAAACCTGAAATCAGAAATATGAAAACTGAAAGTACACATGTGAAGTAGGACAGGGGGAGATCTGCACATGTTACGTAATATAACATTCAGTGCTTAGTATTTGTCATGATTCACTTCAACATCAGACAGGCTTTTGTAAAATACACGTTTGTACTGTAGACTGTAGCCAGAAACATTACAACATCCATGTCCAAGCTTGTGAGGAAGGACTCATGAATTGCCCTTCAAGGAATTAATAAAGTTGTCTTGAATCTTGAATCTTATAATAAAAACAGACTTAGCATTTTATGAAGCATATATGGAAATGTTTTCACATGTTGCATTTCAGTCATATTTTCTGATGACACTGTTGCTATCCTTACACAGTATCTCTGTTGCAGTGAGCAGTTACAGCATGTGCATGTAGACACATTAGGTACACATAACCCCTGCCATAAAAAGATATATAAATATAAATGAAGCTTGAGAGAGACTCCGTGCGGATAACATCACTGAATTGCATCTTGAAGTCACAAGTAGTCAACACTTAACCAAAATCATTTAACAGAATCTGCTGGTACACTCTGAGGACAGGGGATCTTTCTAGGATTAAAACTATGAATGAGGGCCTCACAATCTGAGAACTAGCAACCCCCTAATATCACTGGTGCACTGTTTTGCCTCTGTCTGAAACAAACCTGTCTCTTTAAGCCCCCCCTCCAAATAAGTCCATGCTGGTTGGTCAACTTCTGGAAACTGCATCACAGCTGTTTTTATCTATTTTATCTGGTTCTTTATTCGAAGTGTCAACTTCTCACATACACTCGGACATGTTCAGGCCAGAATCTGATCTGAAATATGAGAGTGGATAACGCTAACAACACATGGAAAAACATTAGCGACAACATTAGCAACCAAGACTATTGAATAAACGGCAGTTTATGGGCATGCACAACAATCGGATGTCAGCTCATCAGCAAGGTAGAAAAAAGGTAAGTGTTCAGAGCAGGTTGAACGGTTGAAGCCTTGACTTGACTATCAAGGAGCACACACATTACTACATACATTAACCTCAAGTCTTAGAACTGTGACCATGTTTAACATCTGAGATCATAACATGATATAAATAACAGAAAACCACTCAAAGCATAGTATGTCTCCTTTTATGTGCAATTACAGTTCTCTGGGCTGCACAAAGGCAAACATACACAGAGGTTGCTCAGAGACTTCCTTTATACTTGTACGTTGCACATTGTATTTTTTCCATCTCTTTTTTTGGACACACCTCAGTACAACAAATTAATACAGCAATCAACTTGCATAGTGTGCACGCGTACCCCTCTGAAAGCCTCTGCAGCCAATCTACAGTTACCCATAACACAGACTTCTGCGTAGGTTTGCAGTGATGTCTTTTTGCATCTCCTGGGAACCATAGTTCCAGCTTTATATGTTTCTCTGTGTGTGTGTGTGTGTGTGTGTGTGTGTGTGTGTGTGTGTGTGTGTGTGTGTTATATGAGTAACAAAACACAAATCTCTCCAAGAGGGCAACAGAAGTTATCTTTGTATGAATAAAAGAAATAATGGAAAATATCCCGGTACCAAAGGTCAAACTTCATTTTGTATGTTTGCCTGGAGCAGTAAGAGGGCAGCTGTTACAGGAAAGGCTTGTTTATGGAGGAGGAGGGACTCCAATTAGATTAGAGACTATCACACACTGACAGTTTCTAAGGCAACACAAATGGCCAATATTTTATTCACAGGGAAACACATTAATGCTGACACTAAAGCTGGTAAAATAATCTCTTCTAGATTATATTCTTCAACTGCCTGCATGACAAACTGACTTCACAGTTCACATCACAGTAACTGCTGTAAATACATTGCTGCTACTACTATACCATGAAAAGATTCCATTTCAGTTTCTAAGGCAATTTGGAAACTTTCCCACTGTGTTTCATTACCTACCTGAGGATGAAGGGGATACCCTTAGTGACAGTCTCCTGAATCCTTTCAGAGGATGTATTCACAGTGACCCAGCAACAGCTCATATGATGGTTAGGCATGGTAACACTCAGGACTATACCATGTGACCTGACTGATTAGCACACCCTGAACACAAGAGAAGGAAAACTAACTAAGTGGAATCACTGAATAAAAACTCTCTAGTCATCTAGTAACAATAATAAATACCAATTAAAGTTAGGAGATGATTGTGATTTTGTTTTTCAAGAAAAAAGATGTTCAAACTCGCATATGAAACAGTCACCGCTGGAATCAGAAACAAATAAATGTAGCTATGTACAGCTGGGTAATTAGTGCCACGCATCTCCGAGGTAGCCCGAGGAGTGCCTCGGGGTGCCCTGAGGCATCTATTAATCTTGTCCATACTTAATCTTTTTATTCTTCCGCCAAATTTCAGTGCGTAACTCCTCCCGCAGCTTTGAGAAAACCCCAACAATATATACATCAAAACGTGCGGCTCGATTGGGAAAGATGTGCTGACTTTTGGTGTTGAAATTCCAATTTTTCCCAACGTTATTCCCAAAAAAACGGGAGATTTCTCCATTGGAAATTAATGGGAATTTTTTGAAAACCCCCACAATTTTCACATTTTTTCACTTTTTCATACCTGCACGTAGAAATGTGATTCAAACATTAAAACAGAGGAAACATGTAAAACTTGAAACATGTAAACTTTTCAAACTATGAGCAGTCAAACAAGGAGTGGAAATCACTTTTTCTTCAAAGTTAGAGTGGAAGCGGCAGTTAGCTAGAGTGTGACAAGCAGTAAAAAATAACCTTAATTTTTATTTTTAACTCGAGCTCACGGGCCAAACCGTGAAAAAGGAGACAAATAATTATTTGTCAAAATGTAGACATAGGTGTTGGGATTCATAAAATGTGACTTTGACAGGCGGGGTCTGCACAAAATTTAAATGGGGGGGCCGAGACCGGCAGCAATACCTGTCTCACTCCCCACTGACTCTAATGTAATCGTCTTCTTTTTTCAAAAGAATCTCACTCTGTGTTCACACTGAGCTTACTCGCTCATTTTAAGGAATATCTGAATAAAATAAACTCCGTCAGAATCTGCCGGCTTCTGTGTCTCTCACGGTGTTTTCGGTTTTTGGACAGGAGTTACGGTTTTCTCACAGTTTGCGTGGCTGTATTATTTTAAAAAATATATAACTTTTAATAAATATTCTACATATTCAACCTTTAATTCATGTTTACTGTGGACAATTTTTATTTTTTTTGTATTGTATTGTTTTGTATTGTAGTTGTATAGTTTGTGGTGTATAAAAAGATTCAAAATAGTATGTTTACAGAGAGGAAAACTTCTTCCAGTGTTCATATGAGCACCTGACTGTTGTTTTAAGACACACTAGGAAAGTTGTGAACCTGTCCTTTAAACTTTCAACTGTCTAAATACCTTACAACCATACAAGCACACAGAGAACACAAACTATGATGCAACCGGATGCAGCACAGCCAGGAACTGTAACATTCAGGAAAACCAGGTTAGCAGAGAGTGGAACACATTCTACTGTTTTTAGTGTTTCTTACCTGTAAGACACCTGCTTCCTAAAGGTCAGCTGAGCAAACTCCGCTTCCACCTGGGACCGCTGGCCCTCATCCATCTCTGTGTTCCCTCTTTGTACCTAAAATAAATACAAAAACACACTCCTTTCTGTTTCATACTAAACAACCTACGGGTGGCTATTTCTTAGTCGGTGTAGTGTTTAATGTCAGAAGTGGTTTAAGCGCAACTTCTTTACAAAGGAAACAACCACTGCATAGCAGACATTAATACTGTGATATAGCCTACATATATACTGAACTATCGGAGCCTACTTTACTAAACTATAGGGAGTTTGCTATTTGTAGGTCGACAGAAGGAAGCACAGTTTTATAAACCAGCTCACACACCCACATACACCTACATACACCCACCTGACAGCTCCCAGGCTGCAGCGCGCACTTGGCGCTCACCTCGGCGGCGAACACGTCCTCCTCCTCGGCCACGTCCTCGAGCCCAGGCCGTTCTACAATCGGAGGAGCGGAGTCTCTCATCATCCCTGCGGTCTCTCTCTCTGTCTTGTCTCTGTTTAACTGTTAATAATGTTACAATATAGTAGGAGCGGTACCTGCTATATAAACGTGACTGTTTTTTCGGTTCAGATTTAGATGAGATTCGTTTGTCCCATCATGCGTCCACCGATCGCGGTCTGTAATGCCGCAGAGTCGGTCAGTCAGTTTGAGAGATGACAGACAGATGATGCACTGCAGGCATGAAATGTAAAGGCAGTAAAATAAAAGTGGTCAGAAGCAAGTGTTTGTCCTGTAGTTCCACTCTGCCGTCAAACTAAATGTTGCAGGAAATCAGCTGTGAGCTAGTTCTCTCTCTCTCTCCCTCCCTCCCTCTCTCTCTCTCTCTTTCAAATTCAGCAAGCTTTATTGCCACAATGTCAAAGATCCCCTACAGATATGTTTAAAGACATATCCTACTCCTTCTCCTTCATTACAAATTCATGAATATGCAAATATATTTTAGTGGAAGTAGTTTCTTAGAAAGAAGTTGATGCCTCCTACTTCACTGTGAAGTAAATGTGCACTGGAGGCTTCAGGTTGTCACATCACACTTGTCTAAGTTAAATGAATAATTATACATTATTCACAAATCAAAATTGATTGTCACAAGAGAACAAATGAGCTACACTTTAAACAGCACAAGGAGTGGACTTTACCATTAGGCCCATTTTAGTTTAGAAACAAATAGGTTTCTTATGTCTAGATATGAAACCTATACAATGGTATTACTATAACTCATTATATTAAAAAATAACTTACAAAAGCACTTAGAAAAAGTATATCCAATGTGCCACCTTACTGGCATGAGATTAATGAACTATCATAGGCACTGCAGCCAGTGCTGCACACCACTGCTGGTTGCTAAGGACACTGAAACTCCTTCAAGTTAAGTACAATTTAACGTTACATCAAACAGTAAAACATGAGATGTGAAAATTTGTTATATAATGGGAGTAGAGACCCTCTTTCCCCCTGAGCTTATGAACACAGACTAAGTGATGACAATATGAGAAAAAAAGGAATTGAAGTAAGAGTTAAAGGCATCTAGTCACCTATAAGCATATAAGACAGTCAGCTGAGAATGTTCACAACATGCTAGCCCCAGTGCTGGAAGAAATATTCAGATCCTTTAATTGAAAGATTTTTCTGTAAGTTTGCAAATGTGGTGTCTGCTTCCATTGCATTAATCACTGTTGATTACAATCTAACTACAACAAAAAGTTATAACATTTAGTTTTACAAGTGTATTCATAATGACGGAGTAGAATAAGTAGAATACGTTTATAGTAGGTGTGTGAATGATCAATAATCATTATTATTGGCAGTAATAGAGGGCCCCAAAATCAAATTTTGCTTAGGGCCCCATGGAGGCTTGGGCCGGCCCTGCTATCTTATCAGGTTTGGTTGTGCTGTATGCTGAGATGATGTTTGTTATATCACTATTTATTTATTTATTTATTTATGGTTGTTGTGTTAGTAGTTTTTTGTACTGTCACTGCAAACCAAATTTCCCCTTGAGGGACAGTAAAGCTCTGACCTGAACTGAACTGAACTCTGTAGCTGCGTTTAAGGGTGTTTATTTGACCCCATGATGAAATCACGACACAAATGCTCTGCATAGAGGCTATAAACAGGACAAAAATGTAGGGACAATGGTCAACAGAAATGATTGACCCACATACTCACCCAGTCTGTTACAAACTAACTGAATGACAAGCAGGAGCAGAACATGATATTAAAGGGTAAATGGACTGTACTTTTATAGGGCTTTTCTAGTTTTGTTGACCATTCAAAGCACTTCTACACTACATGTCACGTTCACCCATTCACACATTCACACATTCATACACTACCACACAGTGTACCAACCTGCTCATCAGATGGAAGCTATCATTCATTGTTGGTGCAGGCACTGTGAGCAATTCGGGGTTAAGTATCTTGACCAAGGACACATAGACATGTGGACTGGAGGAGCCCGGAATCGAATCACCAATCTTCCGATTGGTGGACAATCGCTCTACCTCCTGAGCTACAGGCACCCTGCCCTCATAATACACAAGCACACTTATATACACACCTCTACACACACATATTCACTACAACCGGTGACCAAGGGACAGACAGGCAAACCAAATACATCCCTTGTGCTTACAAAACCTGTGACCCTTCATTATTATTACTTTACTAAATAGTTTATTAGAAGGTAGATACATTAATGCCTTTATTAATGACCTGATTATTAAGTGACTTAAAACAGATGTGACAGGAGAGGTCAATAAGCCAAAGGATCATACATCACCTCCCCAAACTAATAAATATAACAGGATTTAGTCAAATATTTACACAAAATGAACATAAGAGTTCACTAATCAGCAGACAATCCTGAAAAAAATGGTTTGGCATACAGCTTGATCTGGTCTCTACTGTCCACTGAAGTCTATTATTTCTCAGTCAGATATTCAAGTGTGAACCAACACCACATTCCACCCACTCTACCAGCTGATGCAGTCACCGTTACATGGTTCACAAAACCTTATACAATAAAGTCTGAGGTGTACAACCCTACATATCTGCTGTCTAAAAAACGGTGTCTATTCAGCATATACAGGACCACCAGGGAATCCTCCCACAGCTCTTCTCTCAGTTGGTGAGACTAAACTACAGTGCAGAAACAGAAACATCACAGAATATGATTTCAGCAAGTAACCAGAGTCAAACAACATCTGTTTCAACTTCTGTTACTGTATCTCTTCTAGAAAGTGCAGTGGAGCTTCCTCAAACATTGACATATTGCTCCCACACATGTTTGAACAACACGTTTGATGGAGGTGGGGCATACAGGGGCATACAGGGGCATACAGGGGCATACAGGGCATATTGTATTGAATCTGCGTGGTTCAATAGTTCACACCTTCAAAACTCCTCAGTTAACTCTATCATCACTGTGCTGCTCACTATACAAACACAAGCAAATCCTTATAGCAGATATCAACACTTGTGTCAATCTGAACACACTGATGTAAAAACACTAACAAGCAGCATGTGAGGATCTTTTTTGGTTGTTTGTATGTTGTTTTAATGTTAATATGTTGTTTAATGGTTGATAGTGTCAGATCTGTAGCTCCATAGAATTGACTACACTGTATTCTACAGAAATGAGTCATAGAAATACAGCAGTGGGCATTATTACGACACCCTGTCTTGTTTTTTGGTTGAATATAGATCTATCTTTACACAATTTTCTATTGTATGTGAGTGAGACAAGTATTAAGGAAATGTGTAGTCACTGAATGCTTTTTGTGTGAAAACAATGCAAAAGTTGACTATGTGAAGAGTTTGAAGACCCAGTATTAAACAATGCAAATTACCCATTTTTACAACCTGTAAGTGACTATTGAAACACAGCTCCATTCAAACAGACATTAGGTGTTAGGGTTAGGGTTTCAATTTCATTGAATAGGTTTTTTTGTGTGTTGTTTTTTGTTTTTGTGTGTGTGTGTGTGTGTGTGTGTGTGTGTGTGTGTGTGTGTGTGTGTGTGTGTGTGTGTGTGTGTGTGTGTGTGTGTGTTTGTGTGTGTGTGTGTGTGTGTGTGTGTGTGTGTGTGTGTTTCAGCTATCTTTCCATACCTAGGGTTTCATTTTTATTCAACACCACATTCTATAAGTGCCATTTTACAACCATCCGTAGAGTATAATGCAATTGCAGGATGTTAAGCATCAATTCAGTAGAGCTACCCTTTATGTGTGCATCTGTTTCCTGGAAGTGGTTAGCTCTTTAGTAATACCTTCTGGATGAGGCATGGTAGCCCATGTGTTAACAGATTCATATTGTCCATGTCAAAAACACTGAAAGGAAAAAAATAGCACAGTTGTATAAACATAATCATTTGCTTTAAGCAAAACTGAGGTCAAAAACAGAACTGAAGCTGCAGGTGCAAATGCAGTCCACATTGACACCTGTCACTCCAGACAATGAACACAACAGTTCAGTTTTGCTAGGGCTTTGGTTAACTCAGGATTGACTTAAATTTATTTTATGCCCCTATATGAATTAAGTTAGTTAGTTCTACTCAGTCACCTTGACTATATTATACACTAATGAAGCACTTAGTAGGAATACCATAACACTGGGTGGAGCCTCTCTTTGCTCTCAAAACAGCTTCAATTCTTCAAATGTTTGAACATTCCTCTGAGAATTGGGTCCATGTTTACATGATTGCATCACATCATTTCTGCAGATTTGTCAGCTGCACATTCATGCTGCCTATCTCCCATTCTACCTTTACATCCGAAAGGTGTTCTATTGAACTTAGATCTGGTTACTGGCAAGGCCACTGAAGTACACTGAACACATGTTCATGAAACCAGTTTAAGACTGCTTGTGCTTCTTGACATAGTGTATTACTATGCTGGAAGCAGCCATTAGAAGATGGCAAATTATGGCCATAAAAGGAGTCATGTGGTCAACAACATACTTGGATAGGCTATAGTACTCAAATCATTTACTGCTATCAAAGTATGTAAGAAAGATAATCCCCACACCATTATAATGCCAGCCTAGATTTTGACACAAGGCAGGTTGTGTACATGGATTAATGCTGTTGATGCCAAATTCTGAGACTACCATCTGCATGCCTTAGAAAAATTAGATATATCAGATCAGATTTCTTTTTTCCAGTCTTCAGCTGTCCATTTCTGGTGCACACTATGGCTTCGGATTTCTGTTCTTGGATGACAGGAGAGGAACCTACTGTGATCTTCAGCTGTTGTAGCCGACCTGCATGTTCCACATGTGCATTCTGAGATGGTTTTCTCTCAGCACCAACAGTCTGCCCGTTCTCCTCTGATCTCTCTTATCAACAAAGTGTTTCCATCCTCAGAACTACTGCTCACATCTGACAAAACTCTAGAGACTGTTGGTCTGAAAATCACAGATCAACTGTTTCAGAAATACTTGAACCAGCCTGTTTGATGTGAACATTAACTGCATTGCACTGCTGCCACATGATTGACTGGATAAAAGCAAGAATAAGCAGGTGTGCTCGGTGAATGTATATACCCCTTCTTGGAGGAAGTCAGCATTAACCAGACAAAGTACAAATGAAACCATTTAAAAAAGTTAAACAAGATAAAATCGAGGGGTCATACATAGTTCAGTTTACCTGGTCCAGACATACAATTTTCCCACTTTTCCCTCCTAAGTGGTTAATAAAAATCCCCATCATTTATATTCTGTATCATCTTGCTATTGTGGTGTTCATAAAGTAAGATCTTGCAGCAGGTGATATAATATCAGTCCAGCAGGGAGCAGCAGAGCGCAGCCTATCTGAGAACGATCTGATCGCCACAACACCTAAACCTAATATATCCCTGTTGATGGAATTGAAATTGGTCATTTTCCATCACACTTTTTTCCCCAACACATGGATACCAAGAAGGAACAGTTCTGAATGTTATTGTTACATCACTAGAGAAGCTGAAGAAATAATAAGAAATAATGAAAATTATCTCTGGAAATGCCTGATCCACCCGTGCATCTTTGCAAACTCAAACTTGGAGATTAATTTGGAGGAAAAGTCTATAAAATGTAAGACAGAGGAGAGAGATATTTCATTTTTTATAATAGATCAAAGAAATACAGATGCTTCCATACGTCACGAGTGCCCACTGAACTACACTGAACATCGATGGGAGACTTGGAGCAGTGTTTGATAGCGCTCTCCACCAGCAGAATTAAAACTAATAAAGGCATATCTTTTTGAAGACTGGTGTTCATCCCTCCAGAACAGTAATACACACTTGAAAATTTATGAGAGATGTATTACAGTTGTTGTGGAATCTCTTGGTGCAGTACCTTACCAACACACTTTATGTGGTGTTTCACTCTAATTTTTCTTTTGGTGTAATCTGTAGCCATAAATAAATTGCATCATGGTTTGTATATGTAATAGAAAATACCTTGAGATATGTGTTGAAATAAGTAAATAGATGGTATAGGAAAAAGCTTTTAATGTCTACTAATATGCTGTGTACTACTGCTAATGATGAGTTTAAGGTCAGATTTTCGAGAAGAGTTTGGCATGACATTTGTTGCCTCCCTACGTGACAGTCATCATCTACTTAATTACCTTATAATAGAGAGGAAAAATCAGTGAATGAATTTGAGCATTTCCGTCCTGCCAGAACCAGAGGTCATCGGCCAAAACAGCCTTTCAGAACTGCGGAAACACAGAGCACACAGGCATTGTCTCTGCCATTGATAAAAACACAGAATGCTGACTCTGCTGAACTGTGGCCAGTCTAACCGCATCTACGTCCGGTCTGCAGCTGCTAGCCGACCCCGAACCCCAACAAACTCCACCAACCTCCACCAACTGCCCCCAAAACAGCCCCAGCCCCGACTGCCCGGCCCAGTTGCTCTTGGCCTGTGGGGCCATGGAGCTGCTAAGCCCCTGTGCTGGCTGGCCAAAGCCCTGCTGGATTAGACTAATGCAGGCGGCGGGAAGCCAGTGCTAGTGAAACAACAGTCATGCATGGGAAGTGACCCCTCTAATATCTTTACATGATAGTTCATTCTTAAATACAAACTATGGCTTTAACATTACTATAAACATGGATCAACAACTCTTTGGCACAGTCTCAAGATATCAGAAGTTTCACATTCATAGTGTTTTTGTTCATTTAATTGTACTAGATTGTACAATGGTGCTGTATCCATTTCATGTAGGTTGCATCAGTGGTCAAAATAATGAAAACAGTCAACTCATTATATTATATACTCTGACCTCCATCCTCACTGTTGTCCTTTTCTTTCCAAATCATCTATTCTGATTTATCATTCTTATTTTCCACAAAGATGTATACGGTACTTTAACTGCCAATGATACAAAAAAAACATGTTTGCATTTTTTTTAAACGTATAGCACCTATCAACAACAAGGAAATTCAAAGTGTTTTACGAGGTCTTGAGACAAGATTAACCCAGAACCTTTATGGAACAGCAACTTCAGAAGCAAGCTAGTGCTGCTGGATAAAGAAGACTGATGGGGCTCCCCAGAACCAGGCCTGTGAGACAGACCCAAAGGGAAATACATACATCATGAGCCATTGGGCAGGCAGATGACAACAGTTCCGGGTATGTGGAACAACACCTTTCTAGTGGGGAAGAATCTGGATTTTGTGAAGGAGGAGGAGCAGTACCAACTGGATGTAGTTGGACTGTGGAGTAAACTCCTAGATAGGGGATAGACTCTCCTTCCCATGGTGAAATGCAGTTGGTGCCCATTCAAACCACAGGGGCCACTGTGTGGACAGGTGTACTAATTGCTCATTTTAGCCCTGGAGTGGTTCAGAATCATCTTACCAATAAAGTTAACACGGAATATATGTTCTCAAAACAGATTTATGCTCTCATCAAAAAGATGATTTACATATGCTTCCAAAGTATTTTCTTAGTATATAGAAATATATTAAGTACCACAAAGCTTATAATCTGATACAGGGACCAGTCAGTGCTGAACACACAGTTTTGTAAGTGCAGGCTCACATCAAAAAGTATTAATGCATTTATTGAATACATGGCTTACTCTTATCTATATGCACAACATACAAAAAGTAGCCCACAAAGCTGACATTTTAACAGTGTTATTATTCTACTTACTTTTGGTATTTAAAACATTGTAATTCTAGTTATTTTAGCTTATTACTCAATATACAGCACTGCTTTGAAATGCACAAAAATTAAGAAATGCTCACAAGCAAGAAGCTAGACCTCATGCACACTCATTCACAAATTACACAACATCAACAGGTGACTGAAAACCACTCAATTAGAAACTGGCTAGATTCCAAATGAATCAGGTTCTTTCCATGTGAGTCCAGACAGCTCTCTGTAACTCTTCAACAACTTCAGTGTCCAAGAAATCCACTTACAGCACATTATATAATCTTGGCCTTATCTAGGATTCTGAAACCAGGATCAGGTGTTTACATGCACAAACATAACCAGGATATTACAAAAAAACATCATAACCAGGATATTAGTGCAAATTGTGTTTGCTGGTTATGTTTTGCAAATGTAAACACCTTATCCTGGTTCTAGAAACGTGGATTTGGCCTTATTCTGGTTTTGAGCAACCTGGATATGCACCAATACAGGGGCGGATCTAGGAATTGACCAGATCTAGGGCTAAGGCCAGGGCAACCAGAGCCAGAGCTTTTTTTTCTGTTTGATTTTGGATGGTGCACATGAATTTAATTTTAGTGCATTGTATGACTGACATCCTGCTGAAGTCAGTGCTTGTTTGGCAAGATGGAGGCCTCATTGGGCTTCTTTTCTTTTTACCCCATGACCATCTTAGCTATTTAAATCACAATAAAAGGTTTGTCACATTGTTGCTTCACACTTCCACCATCAGTTGCTATTCACAGGGCCCCATCCTTATGTATCCATTTAATAAAAGGGTCAACACCAAAGACAGTCACATAAAGCTTTTAAATTCATGTCAGCTTGTGTCTTTCCAGATTGACCTGGTGTTGTTGGCCTCATCAGATCATAACCTTTTATGCACACTGGGATGGTTTCCAGTGTGAGTGTGAGGCAGCAGTAATAAGAGTCAGTAGCTCCCAGTCTGAGGCCATCGTATTCTGCAAGAATCCAACAGTGGATTTATCCTCCAGGTTGAGAGTCCTGTTCACAGATAAGGGTTACATGGAATATGAAGCCAAGGTGAATTGGTGCTACTTTAATAGTAATGTGGACTCTGCATAGAACAGTGTTAAGGGAAAGCTCTCAGTTCATTGGTTATAAACCTTCCCTAAGGCCATGATTTGGATAATGGCTAAAATAATGAGATTGCAGATATAACATGTACCCTAAATGTAATTCAAGACCCTAGCAAGAGCTGTGTCACTGTTGTGTGGTTAAAGTCCAGATACATCAACACAGTTCAAATAAATTAGTGAAATAAATATAAGAGGGAAAAAAAGTGCCTGCTTCCCTCCACCCAGTCGTATTGGCTCCCTTAAATTGAGCCCATAAGTAAATCACTTAATCATCATTTCTATTCAAAACCACCAATGGCCATTTTTCAGATGCTTCAGTTGATTTGATTTGAGTAATCTGTATTAGTAAAATATCAGTATTACATTTGCACCCCAAACCATGCGTCCTCAACTCTGTTGTTGCTCTGTTGACCCTTGTTCTCCCCTGGACAGCATTGTCTCTAAATCTGCCCTTCGTCCAGCCACAGAAGCAGAACAATACAGCAGCATTATGTCACAGACTGACTAACTAAATAGATATGTCTGTATGTTAGATGTATTATCACCCAGGTGTCAAACGCTCTGTATCCATAGTTCGCTTCCTGGCCTTATTGTCTCTGTCATGCCCTCCTCCTCATCCAGCAGGGTTTGTTTTGGCAGCCCTTGGTGTCTGATGTGTGGATGGCACTGAGTTGCACCAGGGTCTGGACCCGTCTGGCGGCGAATGGGTGCCCCCCCATCCTCTGGCCAGATTCTGCTGACAGGGCCCAACCCACCATGAGATAATGCCATTCCAGAGGGATCGTGGCTAAAGCCTCTCTTTCTGGCTCTCAGGTATATAAAGAGGAGGGAGCTGTGGAGTAGAGGACAAACACTCTGGAAACATTATTCACTCACTGCTTTACATCATCAGTCTGTTCTCTCTATCTCACCTCACCTTCCTCTCCACCTGCTGGACTGCTGAGGAGGTACCTGCTAACCTGAGCCAAGCCAAGCTGTGCAAAGACTAAACTGTCTCCAGTCACTATGGATATTGCCATCCAGCACCCCTGGTTCAGACGCGCCCTGGGCTCTGTCTACCCTGCCCGTCTCTTCGACCAGTTTTTTGGAGAGGGCATGTTTGACTACGACCTTTTCCCCTACACCGCCTCAACCATCAGCCCCTATTACAGACAGTCGCTGTTCCGCAACTTTTTGGATTCTTCCAACTCCGGCATGTCGGAGGTAAAAAGACCAGACACATGCTTCCTCATGTTGGGAAGCACATCATGACTGACTGCATTAGCACTTTGGATAAATATGTAGACAAACTTCTATATTTATTGGAGAAAAGGTTTTAATGTTTTTACTTCACTTGATTAAAAAGCAAAGGGAAGTTTAGATAGAGGGATTGTTCTTCTCTCAGGACAAACAAGAAAGTCTTTACTGATGTTAAGAGGATGCCAAAGCTCATTGTTACTCCCATAAAATGATTTTTTTGTTTGTAGCATTGTATTTTGTACTTGCCTAAGCTGATTATGTTTCTTTATACTTTTGATCTTTTTTGTGACAGTCCTGAGTCCATTATTATGATACAATGGACTCTGTGCTTGTGTGTGTCCCTCAGGTGAGGTCCGACAGGGATAAGTTTGCAGTCTTCCTGGATGTCAAGCACTTCTCTCCTGATGAGCTCTGTGTTAAGATCACTGATGACTATGTGGAGATCCAGGGCAAGCATGGAGAAAGACAGGTGAGTCACACACACACACACACACACACACACACACACACACACACACACACACACAAGGATGTGTGGATTTAATAAGGCATTGGCTGAATTTACACAGCAGACAGACAGTATTCATATTCTCATTCACTAACATTGATAAATAAATACAACTGAACTGAGGACATAGTCTCAGCTATAACAACTGACATTTGTCTAATTGTAAATGGTGTAAATGATGACAATAAAATGTCTTGGTATTGAAAAGGTCAGATCTTTACCCACATGGTCTAAATCACCTTGAACATTTTAATTTGTATTGCAAGTGGGAAGATGTAGGGTAAGGAAAGCTGCAACAAAATCAGCAAGATTATCTTCAAGACAAGTTTGATGGGTGTTTTATTTCTAACTCAAATGACAGTGAGCTGTGAATCAATATGCAATCATAACTTTAACCCTGCTTTCAGGATGACCATGGTTACATTTCTCGTGAGTTTCACCGCCGCTACCGCCTCCCCTCCAATGTAGACCAATCATCAATCACCTGCTCCCTGTCAGTTGATGGTTTGCTGACTCTGATTGGGCCAAAGGTCCCTGGTGGGAGTGAATCCAGCCGCAGTGAGCGCAACATCCCTGTCACCCGTGACGACAAGCCCAATGCTGCTGCGTCCTCCTAGAGGCTGAGTAGTGGGTGTTGAATGGGCTCTGCCCGGGTACAACATGCATTGACCAACTGGGATGGATGACTACAGAATCTCTATCCTCCTCTTCTTCCCCCTTTCCCTTAGAGGATATCTGTGTACTTGCTTCATTTTCTCCTCTGCAGATTATTCTTAGCACATTCTTATAGTTTTATTAGTATCATTGTTTTGAGTTTAACAAAAAATTTCCCCATGAGGATGGTTAAGTAAGGGGTGGCTGGAGTTTTTCAGGAAAAAACTCATGTAAGGACGAGACATTCACATGATGAGACCCTTCATTCTGCTGATTGTTGTTGGTCTGTTTCAGAGTGAGCCCTCTGACAGTGCTGATGGTTGGGCTTTGGAGGTAAATGTCACACGTCTTGTCCCAGATATTCCATCAGTACAGTTTTCTGAGCCCCTGGCTGCTTCCATTCTTGTGCTGACTCTTTGAACCCTCTCCTCTCTTGTCTTGACTATATCCTGTCTAGTCTAGACCTTGTTGAATGGATACCTGCTCATTACTGAGAAGTCCATACTAAAGAAACACATAATAAAGCTGTACAATTAACAAAAAGCAACTTCTGTGTGGATTTATTCTTTACTCTCATAACAGGTTTCAGTTCAATCAATGTGGTTTAGTGCAACTTATCTGGGTAACTATTATAGTGTTTCTCAACCTTAGGCATATAGAATTTAAATTTTGATTCTTTAATATTTTCATGAAATCAAACCCTGTTTTTGATACTGTTTATAGTTGGCATTTTTTCAGCAATAGCCATTAAATGTGCTTACAGTCCATAATTACATCTCTATAATGCAGTTTCACTGACAGAGCTCACCATTCCTGCTCTAGATTGAGATTAACTAAGAATGAGGGATTCATTTTGCAGCATGTAACCCATCTTTCACTCTTCTTCCTCCAAGCCGTGGCCGTCTGTCTTTTTACGGTAGCCGAAGTATAAGTACAGCCAACTTGTACAGCCACGCTGCTGATTGGCTCTCACGCGAGTGTGACATCATTATTTTGCAAGGCACGTGAAAGAAAGGCATCGATAAGAGAATCGTTAAGCATGAAGGCAAATGATCTCGATGGATTGAACCAATTGGTTCTCAACTGGAACCGGTTCTCGATTCCCACCCCTACTGCAGATAGTGTCTGATGCCCCGCCCCCAGTTCATATGTCTATAACAAGACTCAAATCATGGAACAGTGAGGGACAGCCATGGTGAACTAAAACTTTGGTTTCGATTCTGCATCTACTTAATACTTGCTCAGAAAGTTTTTTCTAGCTGAGGAACTTTGCTAAACTCAGGCCAACTGTGTCTTTGCTGAGATGGGTATGATCATTCACATTCTTATTTTTCAGTTTCATTCTACCTACCTTTGAAGTTGGGGCTCCTAAATTAAGGGTCTCCTTAATATTTCCTATGAAATACAATGATAGTGCTCTGACAGAGTGAAAACGTCATCTTTAATTTTGTTGTACAAACTCTTTTGTATTATCAAATTCACACAAAGTGGGTAACAACCAAGACACAACGACATGAACAAATGTGCTCCACATTGAACAGTGCCATTAAACTGTTAAAAAAGTTTAGAAATACCAGTGATGCTCTTCCTACATTGATGAAAACTTTCATCTCAACAGTTTCTTTTCTGTTACCTTTGCACAAGAAATGACAAACAAAATGTACCAATAACAGCACACTTACAGTACAGATGTAATGTGATATGAAAGGAAGGTAACATGGGAGGAGGACTGGACTGAAGAAGCTGAATCCACATCACAGGTTGCTCTGCTAACACACCCGACGCTGGAAACACAGACACACACTTCTTTTCATTTGCCCTGCACTCTACTTATATGAATTATATTACATTCTTGCCACTTAAAAAATCCATTGAAACAAAATGTACTTATTGGAAAAAACTAAACTACATTTAACTTTCATAAAGTGAAAACACTCTACAATCAACTAACCAATGCTGTCACCATTGTAGTGAGCTGTGTGTGATGGCACCCACCTGTCACTCAAACCAGTCAAACTGCTCAGACTGCTCTGAACACTTGGTTCCCAACATTTTTTTCTACGTTAAGGTCGAGCTGACAAAGAAAAAAGAGCTCCAAAATATGTCTTGTTATTTTGACCGCTTTTGAGCGCCACAAACAAAGCTCTGCTAATTCGATGAGGAACACATTTCACTTCCTGTAAATTCTTCCCAATAAATGCATCTCATTATTTAGTCATTTAAAGTCATTTGAAGCAGAAAAAGCAGGAAATGTTTAGTGTGCATCGGCGGCAACTTAACATGACTGATATAGTTGTGACCAAAATTATTAGCCCCCCTTATGAAATTAGACAAAACTCTTGACTTCTGGATGGAAATGGCCATTAACAACACGTGTTTGTTATTTTGGAAACAAATACACTACAAAGACAAAAGTTGACAAGTTTGATTAGGATATTTTATTGATACAATGAGTTGAAACAAAAAAGGGCAAAAATGAGAAATCCAAAATTATTAGCCCCCTGGCCATTAATAGTCAATAGTGTACCCTTTCTGAGCCACAACCAACAGCAACCTCTTAGAGTAGTTCTTTACCAGGTTGGCACAGGTCTCCTGAGGGATTTTGGCCCATTCTTACATTGCAAATTGTTCCAGCTGGTCCAAATTGCGTGGTTTCCAAGCATGGACATTCACTTTGAGCACCCGCCACAGATTCTCAATAGGATTGAGGTCTGGGCTCTGTGCGGGCCACTCCAAGACCTTGGTTTTGGTATCCTTCAGGAACTGTTGGACCAATTTCGAGGTGTGCTTTGGGTCATTGTCTTGTTGGAAGACCCAGCGACAACTTAAGGATAGACTACGAGCTGATTTCTGCATATTATCCCTCAAAAGGTCAACATAATTTTCTTTTTTCATGATGCCATGCACCTGAACAAGGCTCCCTTTGCCTGAGGCTGCCTTTGCCTGAGGCTGCCTTTGCCTGAGGCTGCAAAACAGCCTCACAGCATGAGTAAGGGAACTGTGTTCTTAGGGTTCAAGGCCTCTCCCTTTCTTCGCCAAACATAAGCAACATCCATGTGCCCAAACAATTCCAGTAAAAACGGAGACATTAACCATCGTTAGCACCCTCCGTTTAGACGCAAACGGAGAATTGGCCCCTGAAAACGATGCTTCTTACAAACTCCGGCCAGAGTGGAGATTTATGAAAACTCTGTTTGCACATTTGCATGTAAACAGAGAAAAACGGAGATTTGAAGAGCCGACGGCAGATTGTGAGACAGAAACTGCTCCTGGGTTAAATCCGAGCAGCAGTCCACAAACCAATGGGTGACGTCACGGATGATTATAATCTATGGTGATCATGGATGCAGAATAGCAGTCACATTTATGCTGGTGCAATCCATTTAAGAGGGGCTCAACCTCCTGGTCCGTCCACACAAACCATGCTCCTGGCGCCATCTTTTCCAAAAGAATGAAGTGACGTTGTTGTTGTTGTTGCTATGCGGGATTCTGATTGGCTAACGTGGGCTTGAGCTGCTCTTGACGGCATATATACACGGGTTAGTGTAAACGGAAACTTTTCTGAAAACGGACTGGTGTGCACGCAGTTTTTTTTTTGTAAACGGAGAGGATGAAATGTCCGTTCATGAAAATAGCCAGGCACGTGTAAACGTAGTCTATAATGTTCACGGCAAAACCTCAGTCTAGCTTTGATGTGCTTCTCTTTGAGTAAATGGGTTCTTCTTGGACGATGGCCCTGAAGCCCACCACGATGGAGAGCCCTCACAACGGTGTTCCTTGAAACATCAACTCCAGAAGAGGTCAGCAACAATCATCTTGGCAGATGTCTTGGGATTCTTGCTGACATCTCTGACAGTTTTCCTCTCTAGAGTTCTTGAAATCTTGAGCTTACAACCACGCCCAGGTTTGTTTCTTACAGAATTTGTCTCCTTGTACTTGGCAATGATGCAACGTACAGCGGTTCTAGACACTGTTAAACCCTTGGAAATGGCAGTATAGCCTTCCCCCTTATCATGAGCCTCCACTATCTTCTTTCTGAACTCAAGACTGATTTCCTTTGTCTTTGCTATGGTGAGTAAAAGTAGTCCCTCTCAATAATGTGTTCAAGTCCTTTTATGCTGATTGAATGTTCAGGTGTTGTTAGGAAGCCAATTGACTGCACAGGTGTGGTTTGAAAGCTGGTTGGTTAATTAGGTGTGTTTTTGAAGGCAAGAATTCACATGGGGGGAAATATTATTGACCACCCCATCATGGGGGCTAATATTTTTGACATCCCCACTTTTCTCTATATTTGATATAAAGCCTAAGATGTTATTATATATTCTGTACCAAAAGCTACTAAAAAGCACTGGTGAATGTTTGATTATATCGAGTTTTATCAATGCTGCAAACATTGGGAAGAATTTTAGGAAAATGTTCCATAATTCCTGGGGGGCTAATCATTTTGGTCACAACTGTACGTACTGCCCCTTTGCTGATTCTGGAAAGCTATCAGAACAGAGTGGACTTATCAGGAGGTGGTCCGTAAATAACTAGGAGCTAAGATTGCCTGTTTGAGACAAAGGCTGAACTGAGAGGCTGCATAAAGGGCCAGTATAAAATAAATAATGAGGTTTTTTTAAACTGTGAATCATGCAAAGCTACTCTAGTGGAGTCCCAGAATAAAAGAAAAGAGCTGGTAATTAGCATAATAGGTCCCCTTTAACAATGGCTCTGTTCTGTTTAAGTATCAAAATAGCCTGAGCCTGTAATGTATGTATTATTACGTTCTGCACAAATTATTGAGATTGTATTGTGCCTTAAACAATGACTAAAAGTCCAGTTGTATTTAAAAGCAGATTCAACACCAAAATGGTTTATAATACTCACAGATAGGATTTTTAAACTGTTTAATGTTATCACGGCAGCAACTATTTTATCGTTTGCTGTGATTATTGCAAGGTAAACAGTAGAAATACAGTATTTACATGACAAAGTAAAGGTCAGAGTCATCACAAACTATAAATGGTGTGTAAGAGCGAGCCACAGTTTGTAGTCTGGTTTTGTGATTATAAAGATGGTGATGAAATAAATGACAATAATAACCATTCAATTTCCAAACACAGTCCAGCACTGTTTCTATTTGGTCCAAGTCAAACAAAGGTGAACTCTGACCTGCTAATCTACCAGAGCAGCTGGAGATCTCACTATAACAGGAAATACATGCATGAATTTGTCTAAATGTGACTATACCTTAATTCACCAGGAATGCTGGAAAAATCTTTGTGTTAGTGCCAACAAGCTGCCTCCAGTCAAAGTGTGTTTTTTTAATGCAGAACTAATGTCATCCTGGACAACAAGAAAACCTGGTTGCAGCAACATGGTGGACCTCAATCACTCAGATTG
This sequence comes from Scomber japonicus, assembly GCF_027409825.1. Lineage (NCBI taxonomy): Eukaryota > Metazoa > Chordata > Actinopteri > Scombriformes > Scombridae > Scomber > Scomber japonicus. The sequence goes on from NC_070601.1 coordinate 18,394,648, forward strand.
GTCATCTAACAACATCTTGTTCTTTCAAAACAATAGTAGGATTTTCTACCCAAACTATTTAAATAATTAAAGACTGTGTAAAGTGAATTCAGACATTTTCTTTTAAACACATTAAATAGGTCATAAATGTATTTCTAAAAACTGTAAAAAGCATTTCAACCATTTAGATTTGAATTGTGGAGCTAGGCTTCACAAACTGTGTTTCAACATTTCTGTGTTCAGGATTTAGTGGGCGGGTCTGAAAATCATAAACCCGCCCCTGCTGCTGTAGAGGTATAAATACATTCAGCACACACTACTACTACTACAATCTACAGTTAGCCAGTTAGCTGCATTAGCCACTGAGTTAGCTGCTGAGCTAGCGGCAGAAAGCTCTCAGACCAGAGCCATAGAGCGAACCAGAGCGCTATCTCAGACCTAGCGTCCATGTTTTGGGTAGAGGTAGTGATTTTGATGACACTTGGTAGGGGGCGGGGTTTCAGTGGACTCGGCAGGCACTCCCACAGCGTTTGGTAGCAGAGAAAAAGGCTGAGTTTTACACAACTTTGAAACCTAATTTCATATACTGTATTTGGCAGTGTGGTTAACAACACTTCTTTTCTGTGGTATGTCAAACTCAGAACACATATTTATTCTTACTTTACACGGGCTTTAACAGAATGAGCATAGAAATAAGTTATGTGAAAGTAAATTTATATTTGTTTAAACACATTTACTTTGACGCTACTCTCAAGAAAAGCATTTCTTTTCTTGGACTTCTGTCCTTTGACCATAGTACCTGTTGGAGTGCTTGCAGGTCTTCCATGGTCTGCTGGGCAGCTAGTCTCAGGCTGGGCTGCACACTGGAGGTGAGCAAGCTGACACGAGTCTGGAAATCTGGATCCAGCAAAGAGGAGCCCAGCAGGAGCAGCGCCTCCTCCTCCAATAATACTGACTGCAGGAGACGCAGAGAGTGTAGACATACCTCCCAGTCTCCATCTGTCAAACAGACAAACAGAGATCAGAGCTGTGTGGAAGCTGATAGCTGGACACTCTTATCTGAAAATCCAGCAGATGCCCCAAAACAACACATACTTACACTAAGTAGTCAGCACCCTTTATCTGCTGTAGTAATTATGACAAGAGCAAAGGAGGAAATCGGGTGATAATATAGATAGAGATTATATGTATTTGGTTTTGATCTCTGCTGTTACTGCAGGCTAATTTTCACACAGCCTCATCCATTGCCTGCTTCATATTAGGAAAAGCAAAGGTGTTAGTAATCACATTAACAATAGCTCTGTTCTAACTAAGTTTCCCAGCAGCTAAATTTGCTTTAGCAATCATTCATTTTAAATATTTAAACCTAGGGGTGACAGTGGCTCAGGAGGTAGCAGGTCGTCCACTATGGGAATCCTATGCATCCGGCCTGGACAAGGAATAGCCTGGCCTGCCACCTGCTGTCCCTGCACTCCTGGACCAGATACTTGGTGTTTTTTCTTCCTCCCCTGCTGTGACCAGATGATCATATCTGGCCTCAGGAATGTTTGGATGACTGAGGGGAATTGCAGCTTCTTTGCCAAGTCCACCTTCATGGATTGTTCTGGTGAACCATGCGCTTCTCCTCTCCTCTCCTCTGTATATAATTTTCCCCACTGCTAGAAGTAGATGAATTTCCAATAATGCCTTTCAGCTTGAGTGAACTTTGTGCCAGTGTGACCCATGCCATCAAGGAGGGAATAGCCTTTTAACTTTTACGTTGCTCTCCAACCCACCAGATGGGGGAATAACAGACCAAGGTTACAATTTTATGTCAGTATTCTTGACCTCACTCTGATAAAACACCAAATCATCCTCAATCCCAAGGCACACTTGAACATTTCCATCAAACATGCATCCATATTGAGGAAAGATTGTCTTAAGTCAGAAAAAGCTGTAACAGCATAACGTACATTTTTGACAATCTTCTCACCATGGAGGGTGTTGTGAATGTCAAAACTTTGTTGAGTCACTTTAAGAGGGTGTGTGTTCTTGGAGCATATGCATCACATATCAAATAAATTAAACATAACAAGAACGTACATGCTCAACACTGTTCATCAGTGGTGTTTTTGTGTACATACTGCAGAAGGAACAGACAGTTAATGGCGTTGATAAGGTGAGGGAAGTTGGGACCTATATTGTGGAAGCAGAAGGTAAAAGCTTTTCACAAACCTTAATGTGTGTGTGTGTGTGTGACTTGTAGTTTAGTTTTCCTACTGTTCTCCTTACCTTCCAGCAGGGTCCAGATGAGAGGCAGCAGGCCTGGGTTCTCACTGATGTACTTCAGCCCTTTAACACTGATGCTGACGTTATACAAAGCCATCAGCATCAAACTGTAGAAAAACACCAGCAGTCAGCGTTACAATGCTGTGTGTACTGCAGAAGGACAGTACTGACACCTACTGGCCACATCCAGACACTAACATGCCTAATTGAATCTAAAATGCTGAGCAGACTTCATCCACTACCTGTGGATCAATATACTTTTTTTGACTTGATAATACGATTTAGAAATTTCTATTTATTCTCAGTACATTTCCCACCTGCTAAAGGAATTGTGTGGTATGTTTTCTAAACTGTGGTTTCCAAGGTTGAGAGGAACTCAATGACATTTGTGAGCCTGTAATTAAAGCAAATTACTTGCTTGAGGGTGACAATTGATTTATTTTATTTTTTGGAACATTACTTACATTATATTTTTCTATATGTCAATGATTTTTCATATGCAGATGGTTTTTTTCTGTGGGGTTTGCTTGCATGAGTGTTCCAAGTCAGATTTACCAAACATGCTTCACTTCTTTCAGCCTGACAGATGACATCTGTTCAAAACCAGGTGCTTATTTGTCAAACAAGAATTTGACAGTACAGAGCTTCAAGTCTGATTAATTCATTTTAAGGCATTATGATTTAAGATCAAAAGAGTGTTTAGAAAGGTCTGCACCACCCATGAATTTCATTCATACCTCACAGAGAGTTCAAAGTACAAGAAAATGATTGAATGCAACAAATTCTCTTAAACAATTCTTCATCTTCATTTTCATCCCATTTAAGGGTTCAAATGAGTGCTTACTGCCTAAGGACTTCTGTCAACAATGAATCTACCAGAGTTATTTAATATTAACTCTACCACAGTTCTTCGTACACTTTAAGTTTGGGGAAGACTCCAGGCTTCATCAGCTCCAGCAGTCTCATCAGAGTGTCCAGCAGAATGTGAGCCGAGCTGGTCAGGAAGTCTCTCCCACATGTTACTGCTGCTATGTCTGATTGACAGCAAAACAAAGACAACACAGGTGATTGGGTCACTGAGCCTAACGTTGTCTGTCCAGATAACCTCAGTCAACTCCCTCAGTGAACTCTGGGTTTTCTTTGGGTTTTTTTATGTTGCTCTCAGGTCATGTATGAAGAATGACTGACATCATTGATCTGCATACATATTAAGTGAGATCCACATCCAAATCATATGAGCTCAGTAGATCCAGGCAAGGCTCAGCAGTATTAAACCTACTGGTATAAAGTATTTATTTTGATGATCATTAGAAAAGTAATGCAACATGAATCTGTGTGTGAATACACCAATGTGTTGCAAAACAGAAGTTGTGAACTCACTAGTGATTGTTCCAGCCAGAGCCAAAACAAACTGGTGCTCCTGAGAGTTGTGGTCTTCAGTTTGTGTTTTCACCTCTTCATCCAGAGACCTGACGAAGCTCTCCAGAGTCTGAGCAGCTACAGCCAAGAAGGACTGCAACTTCCCCTGCACCATCCAGACACACATACACACACACACACACACATCAGGCCATAAAACTCCAAGTTGTCACAGCTGTCACAAATCAAATGTTACTGTTTACACAGCTCACATCAGCCAGCCAGTTAGTGACTGTGTCCTTCTGGGCAGAGCAACTCCACAGCAGGCTGCAGGCTGCAGATCCCAGACCAGAACAGAAGTCTGCCTGCTGCTGCAGCTCTGCTCCACTCTGCCACAGCTGCTCACGTAACAACAGCTTCTCCTACACACACACACACACACACACACACACACACACACACACACACACACACACACACACACACACACACACACACACACACACACACACACACACACACACACACACACACACACACACACACACACACACGTAAAGCATGAAAAGGTTCTAATATGATCAAATCATGTAAGAGGTGAAGCCAAATATATATTCTATACATGGACATTTTTTAATGTCACTTTTATATTTTTATCATAATGTTTATTTAAAAAGGAAAGGCTATCTGCACGACTGTAGCAATAGAATAATAAGAGCTTAGATAAGATGTTTTCTTGTCAGCTTAAGATGTGTCTTAAACTACAGTCAGGTGTCCACATCAACAGTGAAAAAGGTTTTCCTCCTGTTCATCCTGGCTATTAAAAGATCCTCTTCAAATGTGCTGAGTCCATTTAAAGGACCAGTGTATAGAATTTAGTGGTATCTAGCAGAATAGACTTGGCACAAAGGGAATTGTAGTGGCCATTTGTCCTCAAATAAACAAAAATAAACAAATTCAACTTTAAACTAAACATAATCAAAAGGCCACTGACGCACCATGGGTGTGGGATAACGCAGGCAAAAGAGGGGAGATGAAAAGATGAATGTCCATTCAAAAATATTGCGTTTGCGGTGATTTATTTCAAAATAATAAAAACAAACAAAAGAACAAAGAAATCCAAAGCTGTTGCCGCCTCTAGTGCGCTGGTAAAAAACCATAGGCCAACCCAGGTGCATGCTGGTACAAGTGTGTCTACCTACTTAAATAAACTTTAAGTGCTCTCAGTGATAATCAACTAGTAAAACTAAACCCAAAATAAATCCTATCAATCTAAATATACTAAACAAATAATTAACAAAAAATATTATCCAATTTTAATCCAAATAAAGTAAACAAAACAAAATTACTTAATTAGTAAATTAGATTTGAAACAAACTATAAACAATAGCTAAACTTCACAAAATTAACAAATAGCTCCTACATTCCGGCCCCTAATTGTGCATTATATCACAATTACACACAAAAAAGAGCTATTTATAAAACTACGACTATGAAACATTCTGTATATCATGTAGTAACCCTGCATAAATTGTCTTCTTGAATAACCTGAAAAATAAAACACAGGTTAATTAGAGAAAGAAATAGAAAGAAAAATCAGAAGTAGAAAAGAGAGAATGATGACGTTAGACTGCTGCTTCCAGTAGTAGACAGAGCTTCGTCACGGGCCTCTCCAGAATACTGGTCCTTGTTTGGAGTCGAACAGTGCGTACCAGACCTTTCGCATCTGATCTGACCTCCAAAACTTTCCCCATGATCCATGATCCTCTTGGAGCTGAGGCATCTGCAACAAGAACAATGTCTCCAGGAGTGAGGCTTTTCCTTGGCCTTATCCATTTTTGTCTTTCCTGCATTATAGGCAGATACTCAGAAATCCATCTTTTCCAAAATAACTCAGCAATATACTGTGTTTGCTTCCACCTTTTCCTCAGGTATAGATCATTTTGGTCGAACAGTCCTGGTGGCATAATTGGTTTTCCTTTCAACATTAGAACATGGTTCGGTGTGAGAGCTTCCAAGTCATTTGGGTCGTCTGAGACTTTTGTGATAGGTCTGTCATTCAATATTGCCTCAACCTCACAGAAAATGGTCTGGAGTCCTTCATCATCCAGAGTTTGTTGTTTAAGTACTGAGACGAGAACACTCTTAACTGAACGAATCAGACGCTCCCAGATGCCACCTTGATGGGAAGCTGCTGGTGTGTTGAAACTCCACTTTATGCCATCCTGAACAAAAGCTCTTTGAATTCTGCTGTGATTCAAAGCAGCCAAACTTTCTTTCAACTCCCGGTTAGCTCCGACAAAGTTCGTACCATTATCAGTTCTGACAGTTGAAACTGGACCTCTTCGACAGATAAACCTCCGAATTGCATTAATACAGGAATCTGTATCCAAGGTATAAGCCACTTCCAAATGCACTGCACGACTGGTCAGACATGTAAACAGCACTCCATATCTTTTAAGAAGACTTCTGCCTTTTTTAACATCAATAGGGCCAAAATAATCAATTCCCACATTTGTGAAAGGTGCCCTTTCTGGCAACACCCTCTCCTCTGGTAGGTCAGCCATTTTCTGTTCAATCAGCTTTCCTCTGTTACGTCTGCATACAATACAGTCTGATATTACCTTCCTGCCAGCAGAGTTTGCATTTATGATCCAGTATTTTTGTCGTAACCTAGACAGCATGTGATTTCTGCCTGAATGTCCCAGCTGATTATGAATATGGCGCAAAATGAGCGTGGATACATGCATGTCTTTGGAGAGAATGACTGGATGTTTGGATTCTGCTGGTAATGCTGCTTTGTTCAGCCGACCACCAACTCTGAGGATTCCGTCATCCATCACTGGATCCAGTTTGTATAGTGGGCTTTCTTTGGAGATGAATTTGAAGCCGCCGTTAAGTGAAGCAATTTCAGTTTTAAACTTGTGTGTTTGTACATGCCGAATGATGGACTTTTCTGCTTTCACCAGATCCTCAGGAGTCAGACTTTGTCCTTTGAGTGTAACTTTGAAGTTCTGCACTTTTATGTCCACTTCATGTTCTTTATTTAGGCTTGCAGAAGCACAAAACTCTTTCCTCTTTTGGGCCAATGTCAAGAGAACTGTTTTGACTTTTAATAACCAAGCCACGGATGTCTTTAATTTAATCCAGGATGAAAAGTAATGGATTAGATGGCTGGTAGGGTTTTCTACATCCTTGACAATAGCATTCACTATCAAGTCCCTTTTGACCTCTGGGTCATCAACAGAAACCACAGCAAGATCATTTTTCAGATTAGGCCATTCCTCCTCTGATTTGGAGAGAAACTCAGGTCCATTCAACCATTTCCTGCCATTCAAGAAATCCTGAGCTTTCATTCCTCTTGAGGCTTCATCTGCTGGATTCTCCTTTGAACCCACATATCTCCACTGCTCAACAGCTGTGGCCTCTCTGATGACAGAAGTTCTGTTTGCCACGAAAGTATGGAATCGTCTGGTCTCGTTTGCTATGTATTTAAGGACTGTTGTACTGTCTGTCCAAAAAACTGACTTCTTTTGCACAAGTTGCAACTCCTTTTGCAGCATTTTATCGACTCTAACAGCAAGAACTGCAGCAGTGAGTTCCAGTCTTGGGATTGTAGTCTGCTTGAGAGGAGCAACTCTAGCTTTTCCCAGAAGAAATGCCACATGTGTCTGATGATTATTTTCCAGTCTTAAATAAGACACTGTTCCATATCCAACCTGGCTGGCATCAGAGAAATGATGAAGCTGTGCTGAAACAGGTGTTCCGAAGTCTCTGGGTTTAATGCAGCGTTCCACTTTAATTTCAGCCATTTTTTTTAGGTCTTTGAGCCATTCAGTCCACTGCTCAGAGAGAGGAAGGGGAATGACCTCATCCCACTTTATGTTTCTCCTACAGAGCTCCTGAAGCAACAGTTTGGCTGGTATGCTGAATGGGGCTAAAAATCCCAAAGGGTCGTAAAGAGAGCTGACCACTGAAAGAATGCCTCTTCTAGTCTGCGATTGTTCTCGGACTGAGGTCTTGAACTTGAACATGTCAGTACCAATGCACCACTGAAGCCCAAGTGCTCGCTCTGTTGGAAGTTGTTCTGCATCCAAATCCAGCTCCATGATTTTGTTTGCTCTGCTTTCTTCCGGGATAGACTGCAACACTGTACGGTTGTTGCTAATCCATTTCGAAAGAATAAATCCTCCTTTGTTGCAGAGAGCAGTCAAATCTTGGATCATTTGAATAGCTTCTTCCTCTGAAGCCATGGCTTTCAAACAGTCATCCACATAGAAATTATGTTTTACTGTATTGATCACTTCAAGTGGGAAATGCTGTGTGTTATCTTCTGCTGTTCTCCTCAAAGCATAATTTGCACAGCTTGGTGAGGATACAGCGCCAAACAGATGAACTCTCATGCGATGTTCCTGTGGAGGCTGTGTAATGTCACCATTTGGCCACCAGAGGAAGCGGAGAAAGTTGGTGTGCTTATCTGGGACATGTACTTGGTGAAACATTGCTGTGATATCTGCCATTATTGCCACAGGTTCTTGTCTAAATCGAATGAGAACTCCAATGAGAGTGTTGGTCAGATCAGGTCCCTGTAAGAGTTGACAGTTCAGTGATGTTCCTTTATAGGTTGCTCCGCAGTCGAAAACGACTCTCAGCTTGCCTTTTCTGGGATGATAAACTCCATGATGTGGAATATACCACACCTTTCCATCACTTTGTTCTAGTTGATCAGCAGGCACCATCTCTGCATATCCTTGAGTTATCATGTCATTTAGGAATTTAGTGTACTCCTCCTTAAATGTGTTGTTCTTGTCAAATTTTCTTTTCAGACTTTGGAGGCGCTGTTCTGCTACACAGCGATTATTTGGCAAGATACAATCTTCTTGTCTGAAAGGTAAGTCAATGCAATAATGACCTTCAATCATTTCTGCCGTGCTGCTTACAACATCCATGAACTTAACATCTTCTCTAGACATTTCAGTTTGCTCCTCAGATGATCTCTCATTAAAATCATGGTTATATTGTTGAATCAGCATGTCTTGAAGGTGTTCAACAGATATTCTGTTCACTGACACAGCAGGGCAGTTCTTCTTGCTCATATTGTTTGTTCCACGAAGCGGGCCATTAATGACCCAGCCGACCCTGGTTCTTACTGCATAAGGTCCTTCATCCTGGCTGTTTATTACCTCCCAAGGCTCCATTACTTTGGGGGCATCAGTTCCAATTAGCAGTTCTACATCTGCATCAATGTCATGGATTTTCACATCCCTCAGATAAGACCACTGATCAAGATCCTCCTGTCGTGGAACATTGAGTGAGGAAACAGGCATGGATCTCTGTGTTAACACATCAGGTAACTGGATGTAATCATTCAAGTCAAGACCAGACACCTCAAGACCTGACAGACTATGAGCATTCACAACTTTCCTTTGTCCCATTGTTTTCATCAAAAAACTTGTTCTTTTTCCACTCAGATTTAATTTTCTTGCCAGCTTCTCTGTGCAAAACGTTCCTGAGCTTCCTGGATCTAAGAAAGCATATGTCAGCACAGTTTTGTCACTTTTGTGGCTCTTAACTTTAACTGCAACAATAGAAAAGATGGAGTCATCTTCAGAACCGGCCCCGATATGTCCACAGGTCTGTGTCATTACAGTAGTAACACTTGGAGTGCTCACAGGTGAGTGTTTGGAGGATGTACCTGTATCCTGCCACTTGATATGAAGGATTCCTGGATGCTTTTGGTTACACACGTTACAATCCAAACGACTCCTGCAGTCTTTGCTTGTGTGACCTATTTTCAGGCAACCAAAACATATCCCTTTTGCTTTGATGAAATTAATCTTGTCACGATGTAATTTCATTCTAAACTGTGAGCAGTTATCCAGCGAGTGACTACTTTGTGAACAAAACAGACAGTTGTGAATTGGAGAGAGTTTGACTTTGTTACTTGTACAATGAGCCATGTCTTTGTCCTTTACTGTGGTGACATTAGTAGCAAAACTGCTTTCCTTCTTCCTTTGCATGAAAGAGCTAGGCTTGGAGGATTTGGATTTGATGGGTGGTGAATCTTGAATGTTGCCAAAAAGTGGGTCTGAGGCAATTTTGACTTGCTTTTCAATAAAGGTGACAAGATCAACAAACTGTGCTCTCCGACCATTTTTGTCAAGTATGTCACATGCAACACTTCTCCATTTTTCCCTTAATTTGTAAGGAAGTTTCATGATTATACTTCTCATGTTAGAGGGTAAATCCAGTTCTTTCATTTGCGTCATTTGCTCTGTTAGATTTGCACATCCTCGCAGAAACAGAGAGAAAGACTGTAATGCTTTAATGTCCTCACTTTTAACAGGTGTCCAGGAAAGAAGCTTCTCCATATAAGCACTTGATATTTTGTATTCATTACCAAAATGTTCTGCAAGGAGACTCTTGGCCTTGTTGTATCCAATCTCTGAAGGTAAGTGTTGACAACTGTGCACTAAGTTTCTTGGTTCTCCTCTGGTATATTGCTCCAGATAGTGCAAGCGGTCACTCCAGTTAGATGTTTTATCCTCCACTCCATTCTCAAAAGCTCTAATGAAAGACCTGTAGTGAAGAGGGTCTCCATCAAACACAGGGATGCTTATAGAGGGAAGTACAGAGCTTAGATTTTGCTGAACCAGCAGAGCAGTGATTTCGTTTTGCTTTTGCATTATATTCACAATCTCATTTTGAGAGTTATTTGTCACAGTTTGATGTTGAGGGGGTATCAGTCTTGCTTGATTTTGATTTGCAGTTGATGTGACTTGAACTGGTTCATTAACATTGAAAAACTTTTCATTCATCCATGTTTTTTGTTTAGGCTTCACAACTTGTGGTTGAGATATGACAGGCACATCAGTAACATTCACATTTTCATTCAAGGTTAATGGCACAAACATGTCAACATCTGGATTTAATACACTTGCTCTCTGAGATTTATTCCTTTCAAAATAAGAGTTCATACCGTCTGACCGTTTTGAACCACGTTCAGATGAATTAATCTCCAGAACAACAAGTTTTGCATTTGTTGCAGCCAATTCGGTTTCAAGCTCCAATTGTTCCTTTTCTCTTTTCAGCTTCTCCTCCATGGCTTCAATTGAATGTTTCTTTTTTAGCGCAGCAACGCGCTCCAGTAGCGCTGCTTTTTCTGCTTGGGTTTTAATGCGTGCTGAAGCTGTTGAGGAGGTACGAGATAGCTGGGATGGAGGCTTTAAACAGCTTGCTTTTACACTTGACACATTGGAAGCACTATCATCAGGCTTTATTTCATCAGCGTCACCATCAGGAGATTCAGTTATATCATCAGCTTGTATTTCGTCAGTAACACCCTGTTCATTGTGACACTCGGTAAACACATATGGATGACCCAGTTCAGAAAGCCAGATTTTTGCCCTTTCAGTGAAATCATTCAATTTGATCATCTTTGCCTCGAAATATTCACATTGTCTTTTCATTTCATCCTGTGGCAAAGGCAAGTTTATTAAAGATTCATGCAGTTCATTTGCGTCGTCACAACACTGGATAAGCTTTGAAAGCTCCAAGTTCACTGAATTGACATTTTCATTTGATTCCATTAACGCAGTGATTTTGTCCACAAACTTTTTTGCTTGTTTGCATTTCACACTCCTTTTTTCTTGGCACATTTCTGTGTAGAAGCACAATCCTTTAAAGGTGAGTTTAATGTCTCTTTTGGTTGACAATGTTTCAGACTCTTTCACAGTTTCATCAGACATTTTAGCGATCTTTCCAACACTGCTTGTGGCGCAGAAAACAAAGTCCACAATGTCCAAACATGCAGGTAAAGCAGCAAATCAATATGATTATTGGCTGATCAGATCCAGTTCATCACACAAAGACATCACACATTGCAGTCGGGCGACTTTATGAATGAAAGCCGCTGGCAGATAGACGTAAAGTGTGCGTAATGATGACGTGGCGCACTTTAGCACAGTTCAAACTTTTCCCATTTTTGTATGAAACACTGACTTTCAAACTCCAATCGTTTGGCTGTTGTCCAATACAGCAGTCCTGTTACATACCGGTGCTTTTGTTGATCTGAGCCGAAGACCATTTCCCACTGCGGTTGATGATGTTACAAACGGCGTTGAATAAAACAATCCGTGCTGATGATCAGTCCATAAGCCAAGAAGATCCACTCTTTCCAATGATGAAGAATCCTTCCTTTGAGTCCATGGGCAGGTTTTTTACTTGTTGTAGTGGCCATTTGTCCTCAAATAAACAAAAATAAACAAATTCAACTTTAAACTAAACATAATCAAAAGGCCACTGACGCACCATGGGTGTGGGATAACGCAGGCAAAAGAGGGGAGATGAAAAGATGAATGTCCATTCAAAAATATTGCGTTTGCGGTGATTTATTTCAAAATAATAAAAACAAACAAAAGAACAAAGAAATCCAAAGCTGTTGCCGCCTCTAGTGCGCTGGTAAAAAACCATAGGCCAACCCAGGTGCATGCTGGTACAAGTGTGTCTACCTACTTAAATAAACTTTAAGTGCTCTCAGTGATAATCAACTAGTAAAACTAAACCCAAAATAAATCCTATCAATCTAAATATACTAAACAAATAATTAACAAAAAATATTATCCAATTTTAATCCAAATAAAGTAAACAAAACAAAATTACTTAATTAGTAAATTAGATTTGAAACAAACTATAAACAATAGCTAAACTTCACAAAATTAACAAATAGCTCCTACAGGAATCTAATATTCACAAGAATGTTTTAATTAATGTATAATCAGCTGAAAACAGTGTTGGGGTTGTTACTCAAAAAATGTACTGTATTACACTTACTCCCTGTGGAAAGTAATCAATTACTCATTAAATTACTTTTGCGTTACTCCTTAGCAACGCTGGCGCTGTCATGTGAAACTAATAGATCAACAGATAAAATAATATGGGTCCTGACCATCATAACACCATGTAGTACAAATAATAACTGTCAAAATAATATATAGACAGCCTGTTTCTCCTCAGAATTAGCATAACACCGGTCCAGATAGCTCACCAAAGTACAGTATTATATTGTATATAATATTATATTGTCCGTTCACTATTATGTATTATACTATATATTATATTATATTGTCCATTCATTATTATTTATTATATTTTATATTATCAGTTCACTACTATCTATTATATTTGATATTTATATATATGGTCCATTCACTATTATCTGTACTTTGCTGAGTTTGTGTCTGACTTTGTGTTAGCATGAGAGCTCACGCAATTGTTGGGCAAACGTTCATGAAACGTACCTTTGATTATTTTTTATACTCCCAATTTATACATAATAATTAAAGAACTGATGTAACTCAAGTAACGCCATATTTGTTTGTTTAGTAACTGTAATGTGATTATTGAATGCAGACACAGTAATGTGTTACGTTACTGTGTTACAAATAAACGTGTTACACCCAACACTGGCTGAAAATAAGAACTGTGTTTTCGTCACCTTAAAATGAGCCCTTTATATTTACACAGACAGCAGGTCCTCTTCTACAGAGCCGACCAGGTTTCAACAGTAGCCCAGGACAGACAAACCAAACTCTGGCTCTAGAGAGGGCCTTGCTCCTACACACTTAAAAGGGGAGGGGTATTCAGTTGGTTGCAAACTGCAACCTCAGCACTAGATTTCAATAAATCCTACATACTAGTCATTTAAAGTAGATGATCAGCTTCTATTGAACTTCATCAGTGTGAGTTAGTCATATCAAGTGATATCTGACACATTTACAAATTACCTCTTAGTGTTTCCTGTTGAGCTGTGGTGGAAGTATAGTAACAAAGACTTTGCTACTAAAAACACTGTAACGTTGAAACATAGAACATGAAGATTTGACTCATTTGGACGCTGAAGCTTCATATTAGCTTCAGATCAACTTTTAAATACATGTTTCCACAGAAGGAGGACTGTGGATTTCCATTGCAAGTGGAAATATCTTCTAACGGTCAGTATGAACAGGAGGAATGATTACAGCAAGAAAAGCCTGTTTCATTTCATTTGGGCAACTGGCTGTTATTCTAAGACAGACTTGAAAAATTGTGAACCTGTCCTTTAAAGCTGGATCATAGTAACATATGAGCTCTCTCTCTCACCTCTCTCTCTTTCTGACATTCAGTCTGCACTGCATCTAGTCGGGACTGAAGATGAAGACACTCCTGTCGCAGCTGTTCCTGTTCCTGTGCAAGATGTTCCTTCACTGCACACAAACACACACACTTAACTTTCTCCTGCATTTCTACATACACTTATAATGACCTGCCATTGACTCTAACAGTGACAATAAACTATACAAATATCATGTTAATTAGTGGATTATTAATATAAACTAATCAAAAATGTGTTTTCCTTATTGTTGCTTCATTGTGACGTTTGAACTCCTCTGTGCAGAATGATATACATGTGTTTGTTTTACATTCATCTGCCAGAGAGGGAATTTTTTCAGCCTTGCGCTAAATCTGACTTTAAGGTGTATAACTACAAACACGATTTGCTTTCTGGAGTCAGAAGTACATAAATGACATCATGATCAACATCATCAAGTTTATTACAGAGTACTGACTGCTAACCCAACTTTCTATGTCACCACATGGTCACGAGTCAGGTAGGAGGAGTGAATCCTTGGTAGTTATGCGTACGTGTCTGTGCTGCTTGAGCTTTGCGCAGCATTTCAATCAGGTTCCCATTCAGAACTCTAGGCAGGAACTCCCTCAGCTGCATGACTTCTGTGGTTAGCTTCTCTAAATCTCTTTTCCTCACTGTAACAAAACCATCCTGAAAGAAAAAACAGACAAACTTGCAATAAACTTAAATTAATATTTTAAAAAGGTATGACTGCAATCAAGCCACTGGATAACTGATCTGCACACAACACAGGGTGAACAAGGTGGTACATCATGTTATTTGAAGGTTTTTCAAGTGTTCAGTAACCCATTTACTATATAGTGGAAAGTGTTAAAGAACTATCAAAACCACAGCAACTTGAATGTGTACTGCATTAAAAAACAGTACACATTCAGGATTCAGGATAATACTGGACCTATAAGCTCACCAGTAAAACTGTTTTCACTGCCATCTGCTGAAGAGGGAAAGTTTCTCCTTACTGTCCAAAAAGTAAAGGTCCAGTAGCTTACACATTTCTTACAAGTGTGATGTGATGTGTGGACTTACTACACTTTTAAGTGAAACAAACATGTCAAGCACTTAAACTTTTAAAAAGAAAAAACAGTTTCATATGGGTTCTTTTTTTTGTTTGTGAGTAGATGTTATTTCAACAATGTTTCAACTTTATTATTATTATTTTGTTTTAAAATATGTCTGTAGGGGATCTTTAAGTACAGCCAAAAACTATTAAAATATGTAACTGCTTGCTTGTACCATGAGTTGGCCCTTTACAGCAGTTTAGTATCAATAAATAAACAAATAAATAAATCAACCACAGGTTGTGTTGTTGCTTTTACCTTTGGTCCATGACACAGATTTAGCGATTTCCCGCCTAACGACGCTGACATCTTATGGTCTGTGTGTCTCCTGCTGTTGATTCTACTTTTCCTGTGGGGTTGATGTATGGTTAAAGTAACGTTAGCATCACCCGTAGCATCAATTCATTGTTTAATCCCAACGTGTTCCTGTGGTTAAATGTACTAACATGCCCCAGCAATAAGTACATCATGCTAAATGTTCTATACAGGAAATGAGCCTCGAGCCCAGTATCAATAATATTTCCAAAGATAAAGGAATCATTTTTCTTACTTCTAAGTGATTTTCTAGTAGGGGTGTTATAGTGAAGAGCGCTGATAATGCTCCTGACCAGGTTTTTGCCACCACCGTCTAAACGCCTCGATGTGACTGCCGCTGCCGCCAACTAAACTCCAGTCAGGGTTTTGTGCTTCTCCGGCTGGCCAGAACCGGCCTCCTCTTCCTTTGTGTTTGGTTGGAGCTATGGTTTGAACCGTGTGTCGTCTGCTCTGCTCTTCTCTCCGAGAACACCTGAGAGAATCCTTTGTGTCTCTGGCTTTCACAGTTTACTCATGTCTGTGGGACTAGAACCAGACTTATTTGGTGATGAGGTGTTTACCAGCATGTTTCCCATCCACCGCGCCTGTCGGGACGGAGATGTTGGCGCTTTGGCTTCACTGTTACAGCAGCTCTCACACATAGACCGGGCTCCTCTCACCGCTGAGGACTCATGTTATGGATGGACCCCCATTCATTGGGCAGCTCACTATGGACAGGTAGGGATTAAGTTACTAACGCAGATAGATTAAGAGCTTTGCCTCTCGAAAAGTAGTCTTTATAAAGGGTCAAATTCATTTTTGGGTGTTTCTTATATTGTTTTTACATTCTGCTTGCATGCAAAACAGTGATTATAACGTTACAGGTTTTAATTTAACCGCAACTTGAATCACGGCTTCGCTAATTGTTGTCATAAGAGTGTTCAACAACAGCATAGCGGTGGACGGTTGCGACCATTGCGAACCTTTTCAAAACGTTGACATTTGATGTAAATGCAGTGTTTGTATGTTATTAGCGAAAAAGTCGTCTGCAGCACTGAGTCTGAGTGTTGTGAGCGTGCTTTGATGTTTAGCGGCTGTAAAGAAAATGTCGTGGCGGTTTCTGCTCAATAAAGTTTATTTTGGACTGAAAAAATTAAATAAATAAAGTAACTGGTTGCAGCTTCTTCATTGGTTCCAGTGGAGCCAATAGTCATTGAAGCGCCAAAACAGCTCTGTGAAACAGGAAAAGCAACTTGTATTAGCTTCAATTCACGAAACTTTAGTAAACAACAACAAGGATAGGTTCACCATTTTTCATGTGTGCTATTGAAAAAATCACCTCCAGACGTGCTTGATGGGGGCAAAATCCACTGCGTGTCCGTCCACACAGTCATTCTGTGCAAACATGCTTTTAAAGCTTGATCTCAAGTGTTTAAGCGGCCCAGCAGTCTATAAATTAGAATCAGAGTGGTGCATCCTGTTTGTATGGTACATTCTACAACTTTGAATTATGCGACCAGATTTGTTCTTCACTGGTTTGTGTGTTGTTACTATTCCCCCGTCAGATACAGCCATTATTGGTGTTGAAAATCTATTTCATTTTTAAATGATTTAAAAGATATAAACAAAACATATAGGCCTGTGTTTCCACTGTACTGGTTAACAGCCACACAATGAAAAATCCAGCAAAAACTGGACCATGGTTTAACTTGATTGCTTACCACGATATAGGCTATACAAACATTAGCAATTATTAGTTATTAGCAGTTTAATATCTCCCAGCTCAATTAAATCAACCCTGAAGATCACATCTGGACACTGGGGTGTCTTTTTTAATCAGGTCTTTAGAAAAACTCTCTCAGTTGAAAACTTTTATCTAAAGTCAACTTCATCAAAGTTACTGAATGTTCACAAAAACAACACTCCAACTGTCAGAAAAATCTCTTTACAACAAATCTTATTTTAATGAAAAAATAAGTGCATGATTTTCATATATTTTGGAAAGATTATTAATTGCCATGAATTATTTGTTTTTATCTGTTTTTTCTACGATCTATTAATTGGTTGTTAAATTTCTGTTTATCCCTATTGCTCTACTTGTAACCTGGGTGGCACAATGAAAGTGATGGAGGTCCTCAGTTTGTGTAAATACATTCTGAAGTTCAACTGAAGCTAGTATGAGGCAAATCCAGTAGGTGTCTTCCAAAATAAAAGTCTTTATAGTTGAATTCCCTCTGTGTGTTTAAACACATAATGTTTCCTTGCTTAATAACTTTGGAAGATATCCGAAGTGTGACTGATAACAATTTATATTGACTTTATCTGAACTTTAAATGCATTTTTGAATGGAACCAGGCATCTCTGATGTTGCAGCTATGTTATGCAGGGATCTGTACATGGTCAGACTGGAGACAGCCCTGAGGAAGAGTGCAGGGTTGGAAGCTATTTTGACATAGTGGGCCAAAAAATTACAATGTCACATAATGCTATTGGGCCCAAAAAAGACTTTTTGCCATAGACTTTCTTTTTTAAAGAGACAAAATGAACAAGAGAAATGACAGTGATCAACAACTCTTTCATAGCATATGGACATGTGACTTTTGCTGTAAGACATGAAAGGTCATGAACCTAACTAACATTACAACACCAAAACCTTCTTGTGCTTTATGTACACCAGTGTCTCTTACCTTCAGGGTCAACCTCATATAGTGTCACTTACTTGATATTCAAACAGGGTTGTAGAGAGATGTCTTACAATAAACAATCAGTGCACACCAGGAATCTCCTGTCAGTACTCTAACAGTTCACTAACCTGACCCTCCTGTTGATTGAGATTATTTGCAAACACTAACATCTGTGTTTCTATACACACAGCTGGAGTGTGTGGTGCACCTTGTGCAGATGGGCTGTGAGGTGAACACGGTGACCAGCCGCTTTAACCAGACACCAACACACACTGCAGCGTTTGGAGGACATCCTAACTGTGTGGTATGGCTGACTCAGGCTGGAGCTGATGTCAACAAGCAGGTCAGTCACATGTTTTATTGTGCAATTACAGCTGAATCTACCATGTATAGTGTGTATAATTAAGAAAAATCATAATAGGTCCCCTTTAATTTCAGTAAGGTAATAATTGCACAATGTAGGAAATGATCCATTACAAGTCAAAGTCATGCATTTACTGCATTTACTGCATTTTAGGTATTAACAGCAATGCTTACTTTAAGTTTCAAAAATAAAAGTACTCAATATTGAGAATCTCCACGTGTTGTATAATTAGACATTTTATTATTGGATTATTATTAACACATAAACAAAGTTGGTCAGTTGGTTGAGTTGGAATGAATTGAATTTGCCTATATGCTGTTTAGTTGTCAAATGTACTGTGCCTCATGTTTAATATGCTCCTTACAGGTTTTTAAAAACTTGTATTAAGTCTAGAAATAGCTGTCAAATAAACCTAGTAATGTACAAAGTATATTTCCCTCTGAAATGTAACAAAATGAAAGTACCAGAGTAAAGTATGAGTACAATACTACAATACCATAAATGTATTTAGTTACTTTCCACCACTGGCAGTGATGTGGTGTATAAATATAAAGGTTATATCCTTGTAAATTCACAAGAATGTGTTTTATGCACATGCAACATAAGATTTCTTACATTAAATTATATTCAATTATGTGTACTTCCACATCCAGCAAATGTACTAAATATGACAGTGTTTCCCACAGGACAGGCATCTATTTGTGGTGGTGCGGTCCTCAGCTCATTTTTGATTCTCCTCAAATGAGAAAATGATCGCTCCCCCTCACAGTTTGTCACCGGCAACGTAAGGAACATCCTCAAAGCCACATAAACATTAGGGAAGACTAACTGCAGGCCAAACTTCAACATGGGTTTCAGCATATTTGAGGGTGACTTGTCTGTTTCAGCCAACATGAAGGATCGGAACTGCAGACACTTAAAACACGCTGTTCCGCCTACGGGACGGACCGGAAGTTGAGAGGTAGCGACAAGTTCTTCTGAATGTTTTAAACACCAACCCTTAAACATATATATTCATGTCGTACATTGTTACATTGAAAGCTTAGATTCTCCTGATTCATTCAAGACCACTCCACCAGCTTGCTCACAGCTGTAATAGTATTAGCTGTTAGCTCGGCTAGCAACTCCGCTAAAGTAAGCTAACAGCTATAATGCTACATACCTTCAAAGTCTTCTGTTTATCCACAACGATCATCTTATGACTCAGGACTTTCTGTACAGCTCGCCAAGTATCCATTCTGGTGAAATATGAAATCCGTTTCCATAAAACCGAAATATTTTCCTCAATATGTCCATGTATTTAGTCCAACACGTAAGGAAACAGACACGGAACAAACTATATACGGTCCCTTTCCCGACACTGCATCTGTGGGACACGTGACTGTTTTGTTTACGTCCGTGAACTCCTCCTGTTTCATACACACCACACACCAGCAGATAGCCTCTAGCAAAGACATATGTCTATGTCTATCTTCGTCTGTCTATCTTCGTCTGTCTATCTTCTTCTTCTTTATCTTCTTCTTCTTCTGGCCGACCAGGTGAATTAAGTGCGTCTTCTTTGGTTTTATTGCCGCCACCTACTGCCCCGGAATTGTAACGACAAGCTACATTCACAGACAGAGTCCCATTATTATGCTTTTATGAGCGAGGTCGAGCGAGCCAAAAGCCGAAAAATCTATTCGTGGCGGACGTAATTCTTTCGTGGCGGGCCGCCACGAAAGAATGAATGTGTGGGAAACACTGTATGAAAAGTGAAAAGAATTCACTAGTTTATGTAGAAGCACACAGTGAACTGTCTCTACTCTCAAACATTGGCACATACTGCGCATGTTCAAATATGGAATGTGTTTTCAATGGCCTTAAATCTTGTTTTCTTCTTCGTCATAGACACCTTTATTCAGCAGTAGACAGACAGGAAGCATGGGAGAGGGGGGGGGGTGTAACATGCAGTAAAGGACCTCAGGCTGAGATTTGAGCCGGGGTCGACTCCACCACTTGCACACCAATGTTTTCATGTTGTTTTCAGGACTTTGTCGGAGAGGCTCCCATACACAAGGCTGCCAGGTCAGGTAGCTTGGAGTGTATCCAGGTCCTGCTGATAGCAGGTGCTAAACCACAGTAAGTATCCTGCAGTCTGACCTCTGAGCAGCAACATTGACATGCTGAGTGTGAACCACAGCAACAGAGCTCCTCAGCTGCAGCTCCAAATACACATTCAGTCACTCTGCTTCAGTCTGTTCACTGGGTTTGATGGAGAATCATCACAATTTGCTTCATTTTAGTTTGAACTGTTCACATTGACACAGTATTTTTAATGGCAGCATACACAATATTTCAGTTTTATTAAGACGCCTCAATTTTCTTGAAATTAAGATCATCTGAATATAAGTCAAGTCAATTTATGTATTTAAAAACATCAACACATGTTGAGAGATAGTTACAATCACAAAACCACAGGATCAAAACTAACAACACAGTCATGAATAAGATGGGACATCACATTACAACACAAACCACTAGAGGGTGTTCAGGCATGACTTCATGATAATAACTAAGATATCAAAGGAGGGAGACTAGTTTGGCAGACTAGTCCACATTTTACAGCCAACAGCTGAAAAGCTTGATCACCTCTGGTTTTTAACTGGGTGTTGTGGGATGGAGAGCAGTGATTGGTCAGCACCTCACATAGATTTCCATGCCCGAGGCATTGAATGTGGTTTCAGAGTTGTCCCTGCTGGAGGAAGCTTTGTGCCATCCAGCATTTTACATCCTCAATACAAGTTAGGAGGGAGTTAATACTGCATGGATCACATGGATTCAAAAGGAAGCATGTACTGACACAACTAAATATCATGTAAAACATATATAGCAATAACATGAGTAGCTCTGCTGCTGTGGTGTGTTCTTATTCTTCATTATGTCTCAGTTAATGTCATATCAGCTGTTTGGAAGGGAACAGGATCTCTCATAGCCCTAATGATAGAAGTACAGTAATATCTGCTGTGTGCTAATGTACAATCTAGTGGTTCTTAAAGATTCTCTTCCACATTGAGTTTGTTTGAATGTAGTGCAGCAATTTCACACATTTAGTCTTGTTTCACTGTAATGACATTATTCTTACAAGTCCTGAAACAAGCTGTTAAATCTGAGCCATCACCAGTTCCCTTCCAAACCTGCTGACTGAAAATGGATTCATACAGTAAAGTCCTATTTTATACAGTGACATTAAATAGTAGTTTAGTTGGACTGTTATTTATTCATATTGTCTTTTATTGAACAGCTTCACAGGTAAAATACTGTATTCACTGCTATGTTATATGATACAGGTGTGAGAGTGTAGACAATATGCAAAGGTAGAAAAGCTCATGTGTTTCTGTTGTCTTGTTGACAAGCTGATTGAAATTCCAGAATTTCACATGACAGAGAAATTGTAACATAACAGTCTCTAATGATCTAAAGTGTGTAATTGTGTAAATAACGACTGTTTCTTCTCATTTTTAATCTCAAACACCTCAAACACTGACATTGTCATTGTTTGAAATGATTGAGGTTTATATATGAACTGTAAGCAGGGATGGGCACAAAATGTATTTCCAAGTAAAATACCAAATACCCACCTTAAAAATAGTTTTTTAATCTGTGACTTTTTGTGCACCGGTAATTAAGAATTTGTGAATGTGTAAGTGTTGTGTTGTATTTGTGGAGAGAAAAAAAATCTACAAGTACACAACTCATAGAATATGTGACCTCAAATGTACTGACACACATACACAATCACTGTACACAACTACACACTCCACTGTTACAGGTGCTCAAACCTTTTGCACCAATAATACCTTCATACACAGGGGCTTGACCATGCCAGGGTGCCTCAGACACACAGAGAGACAGAGATTTTGTGATAGATAGATAGATAGATAGATAGATGGATGGATAGATGGATAGATAGATAGATAGATAGATAGATAGATAGATAGATAGATAGACAGATAGACAGATAGATAGATGGATGGATGGATGGATGGATAGATGGATAGATGGATGGATAGATGGATAGATGGATGGATAGATGGATAGATAGATAGATGTCATCACTGTGTTTCACAGAAAGTATTTTACAGTATTTTGAAAATACAAAAATACACCACACTGAAGTATTTTGATACAAAATACGAAGGCATTTTCATAATGTCAATAAAATACAAATTAGAAAATAGTATTTAGTATTTTAAATACATATTTTAAATACATGTATTAGAAATACTGCCCATCCCTGACTGTAAGTAAAGAGTACTCTTACTCTGTCAAACTCTTACTGTCTGTTAAAGTGTGCTAAGATCCTGGCTCCAGAAAACCATTTAGATTTCTCTTGAAATTGAGACACTGCTGCTCAGCAAAATCATTACAGACTGTATTTATTGAGTTAAAGTTCTTCTTTTAAGTTAAATATTAATGTCTTATTTTACCAAATTACAAATGGGTTTACTTTATTTTACAGGTCCCTTCATTTTATACTAATTGGCAGGTTTGTGATGTTTACAGAGAGGATGGTGCAATTTGACACAAATGATTAGAAAAAGCTGTTAAGTTGATGTAGTTTATAAGTAGCTGCTGATTATATCTGGGTTGGTGTAGAGCTGATAATCTGTAAATAGCTAATAAATAAACACACAGAAGCTACTTTTAGGAAATAACTGAAACAACCTAACATGAAAGTTTTTCTGTTATGGTGATTTCCCTCTACACACTTCCAGCACGACTTGACTCGCCTCGACTCGGTTTTCTTTGTGTTTCCACGAGGGATAGTACCTGGTACCTGCTACTGTTTTAGTACCTGCTCTGCTGAGGTTCCAAGCGAGCCAAGCCGATACCAAATGTGATGTCAACAGACTGCTGGCCGCTGATTGGTCAGAAGAGTTGTCGCTGGAAGAGTTATGAGCCGTCCCACACAAGAATCAAACCCGTCATTTTTAAATACCGGCAGCAGTGTTACAGCCATACGGCTCAATTGTGTTGCTTTGTGTGTGACAGAAAGACACATACAGCAGCAAGTACACCACTGCCTCCATGTCCTCCATTGTTTATGTGTTTGTGTCGTGTATAAAACAAAGTCACGGCAGTTTCGCAGAGCCGTGCTATGATGACCCCGCTCACGTTGAGTACGTAATTCTTTGTAATGGAAAAGGTCGTTCCTGGAACCGAGCCGAGTCGAGTCGTGCTGGAACTGTGTAGTGGAAAAGCGCCAATAGTTAGAGAATTTAGTGATTTGCTTTCTCTGCTGCCCTCATGTGGTTAAAAAAATGAATACAGTTTTAATATTTAATGTACTTTACATGTCCATGTAAAGTAAGAATAAGTGTTCTGAGTTTGACATACCACAGAAAAGTGTGTTGTTAACCACCCTGCCAAATTTGAATGATTAAACATATATATGAAATTAGGCTTCAAAGTTTTGTAAAAATCAGCCTCTTTCTCTGCTCCCAAACACTGTGGGAGTGCCCACCGAGTCCGCTGAAACCCCGCCCCCTACCAAGTGTCACCTGTCAATCAAAGTCACCACCTCTACCAGAACTCGGCTGCTAACTTGATGGCTAACTGGCTAACTGTAGACTGTAGTAGTAGTAGTGTGTACTGAATGTATTTATACCTCTACAGCAGCAGGGGGGGGGTTTATGCTAATATGATTTTCAGACCCGCCCACTAAATCCTGAACACAGAAATGTTGAAACACAGTTTGTGAAGCCTAGCTCCACAATTCAAATCTAAATGGTTGAAATGCTTTTTACACCTTTTTTAGAAATACATTTATGACCTATTTAATGTGTTTAGAAGAAAATGTCTGAATTCACTTTACACAGTCTTTAATTACACTGATATCCCTTCTTTTTTCTTTTTCTTTTTTTTTCTTTTTTTACATCTATATCACTTGAGTGCAGTTGGTTTTGGATCTCACTTCAAGAGAAATCAAATGAGTGGTGTTTGAGTCAGTTTGTGTTGTTCACATCAGCTTTTCAGCCTCAGGGTGTTTCAGTCAGAGACAGTAAAGAGGATGTGTATAAACCTATTGTACCTGTTACTTTAAATTTGACATTGTATAATTGGTCCTGTGTTACACTTACAGTTTTGAACTACATATTCACATTGGCTGTTGGATCATGTGCTTTGATGTAAAGAAAGGATGACCACTGTGCTGGCAGAGACAAACCTCCTGCACGTTCTGATGTTTTACAGCTATTGAACATAAACATGACTTTTCTT
This sequence comes from Scomber japonicus, assembly GCF_027409825.1. Lineage (NCBI taxonomy): Eukaryota > Metazoa > Chordata > Actinopteri > Scombriformes > Scombridae > Scomber > Scomber japonicus. The sequence continues at coordinate 18,419,101 of NC_070601.1, forward strand.
GAGTAATCCCAGAAAGGGGGAGCAGTCCAAATAGGCACTGCAGAATCTGCCACACGTGCATCAGCGAGCATCTTACAGTTGTGGCAATGAGTGTTCACTATCGCTTCCTACAGTTTCTGCAACTGGCAAACTGGCGAGGTATTTCCTGCAGTGATTGGTTTCCATGCAAAGAAAGCACTGATGATGATGATGATGATGATAGTCATATCTAGACCTGCATGCTTAGCTTACAACTATTGTAGTTATTCTGCTGTCATTGAAACACTGTGCTAGCTAACTATAAGCTGCATCAGGAATCACAGAATCAGCTGGAAGGTTATTGTGCTGTAGTAAAGCATGTCAGGAGCTGAATAAGATGAAATGCTTCCTTTAACAGGTTCTTCACTGAATGGCAGGATGTAACTGGTAATTCACAGTGTTAGCATGTTCATATCACAGAAATATCAAATGTAACTGTGTAGGTAGGTTCTCCTCTACTTCCTGTAGAGGAGAACTGAGCATGGATGTTGATTTTGACTCCAGAATAGTTGTATGATCAAACTCAAAGGTTCACTTACTTGCTTTTTCAGGAGCTTTTATCTGCTTCTCACAGTGAATGGTGAATGAAGCTGGCTCTGTTGTTGTCACATGACTGAACTGTCAATCAGTCAAGCTCAGTCAAATTGTAATTGTATAGCACCTTTCATACAGGTTAGTACAAGTCAAGGTGCTAAACTGATGACTGACAATCTGATTATAAGACATAGACAGTGAAGAAAACATCATAAAATAATATAAGTTAATAGATTCAAATAAAACCAGATCAAATGGTTGAGGGAAAATCGAATAAGATTCTATAACACAAATACAATCTAATAAGTGATTGAAATACAGTAAATAATGGTAAATGTTAACCACTGTAGTCAAAGTCAGCCAGGAGTCTGTGTCAGACAGAGACCTCATTTGAACCTCCAATTCAATTTATTTCACTTCTTTATTCATATAGTACCAAATAATAATAATAATAATAATAGACTACTACTACATGGTAATTGAATTTTTAGAGACCCAACAATACCACATGAGCAAACACTTGGTGACAGTTGCAAAAGAAAAAAGACAGGAAGAAACTTGAAGCATCATGTTCTATGTTCTATTGGCACTGAACTGTGGCCATGTTTAGGACTCAAGCAAAGCAGGCTCTTTAGGCATGCACTATACATTTTATATATGTAATTTGCATATAATATGCAAACACTGCAGTGGATGAGGCGGATTACCCAAGCAAGGGTCTGTTTTAACTCATCCACATGTTAATGTGATGAGTATAAAAAGGGTTCCCTGCTTTCCCTCTGGAATTGTCCACCATCAATATGTTCAGTAAATAAATGGAGGTGGTCATTAGATATATAATAATACATCTCAGAGAGAATGATAATGTCTCTTACACATTAATATCACAGTGCACATGATGGCTAGAACAGGCTGTGTGAAACAGATGTGTTGTATGGATGCTGATGCCTGCTTGACCTTTCCTTTATTTCTATGAGAATGCAGACATGCTAATCTCACAGTTGTGTATTCAAATAAAGAGTACATGGAATGATGGTCACTTTTCTTTATTCTTTACTGTCAGCAGCAAGTGACATACAAATGAGACGTCACTACTGTATTGACATCAAATGTTGCATTAGGGCATTTCTAACATCAGTTGTATGTGCTGCCACATGTACTCAAGCGGGGGTTGGCAGTGCCATTCCTGTCTCAGTATTTCTCTGCATGTCTCACACTAATTGTGCAGAGTACAGCAGGTAATGGTAATTCATGTCATAATCTAATTGGCAGTCTTTTTTTTGTCATCAAACAACACTACATTCCTTTCAGCCTTCTGAGAACATCCTCCAACACAAACCTCGCCTTGCTGACTTTGTAGTTGGAGGTTTGTTGTTCTGCTGTCAAGCATCCAGTATATATACACCATCTCCAAGTAGGTAGTACTGTATGATTTGATGATTTGCCCACTTGTGGTCCTTTGGAGATGTGGTGTGAAGTGCCCATTAGTGCCACACTGCCAAATGTGAGACTGCCTTAAGACTCTGGCATGATGAACACTGCCCAGGGTTCCAGCTGACACATCAGCACAGAATAGTCCCTAGCCATCCATCATAGTTACCAGGACAATGGAATAGCAACCCTTGTGGTTAAAGTAGTCAGCAGGAAATTCTCGTGGGGATCTAAATTTGTTGCCACAAAGCTATCGCTACACAGAGAGTATGTGGTGCAGCTATCTTGGCCAGGACATCCTGTCAAAGTTTATTTAATCTCAGCGTGGCCCTCTCCTGTTTGAATAAATAAATGCTTTAAAACAAGTATAGCATCTTCTGAGCCATCTCATTACAACTGTGAGATGCAGTTGAAAACTCTGGGAAAAAATAGCAAGTTGTTTAATCAAGCCTGAAATCCAATTTTTTTGCCCTTACCATTAAATCCCACAACCAAAGCCTGATGTACACTACTGAACCAAGTCTTAAGACCAGGGGAAAATGACAGGTAATAGCATTTTGTGGTGGATCGTAACCAGGTTGTAACTAGAGCTTCAAAATGCAAAGAGAAGCCAAAAAACATAAAGTGGGCAATTTATTGAAAACTGCATTTAAGTTCAAACGGGCTGTTCATCAGCTCATCAAAAGTTTAAGACCATAGCTCTAAAAAGTCCAAATCTGCACTAAAATCTGGCTTTCATGTCATTTTCTGTCAGACATTCACACTGTCATGACTTCCTGATGACAAAGGCACAAAGGCTTTGTGTGTTTGAACGTTGCAGGATTGTTGAGCACAAGCAAGGCTCACAATGAGCCGTCACTGCCGAGGTTGGACGCAGTAAGACTTTAAATGTCTTTAAAGATCCTGAGGGTTATGGGACAAAAAAAGTCAAGTGGTACATCCAAAAAAATGTCACCTGCGCTGAGCTGCAGGGTCCGGCTCCATAACCCTCAGGATGTCTCACTGCGTCCAACCTCAACAATCCTGACATGTTCAAAGACACAAAGCCTTTGTGCTTTTACCATCAGGAGGTGATGACAGTGTGACTGTCTGACAGAAAATGACATGAAAGCACAGATGTGGACTTTTTAAGGCTATGGTCTTAACCTTTTGATCAGCTGAAATTGCCCCCTTTGTTTTTTGTCTCTTGCTCCTGTTTCTTCTTTTTGCATTTTGAAACTCTACTTCCAACCTGGTTCTGATCCACCACTGTGAAATGCTAATACTTGTAATGTTCCCCTGGTCCATTGTTGTCTAGAAAATGTTAGAAACACATAAGTGTTGCACTGTGTATCATGGTCCTTCATCACCATGAACACACACACATTGTTCTTTTTAAACTCAGCATATAAATGAGTGACTAAACTTAGCTACAATAAAACATCATATATTCAGTAGTTGTGCTTAGTGTGTTATATTGTGTTGTATTTAGGAAGACATGTCCATTCAGAACCTGTTAGGACACATTTCATTTTATGTCAGATGCTATGTGAATGTACAGGGAGTTAAATTCATCATAACACCACTGTGATCTATAAATTCCATATTCATTTCATTAATTGTGTTTAATGCATTTTTAGCTTTTAGTCATAAATGACACATAATGTTGAATTTTTAAAATATTTTTAAATGTAAAATGAATGTTCTAATGTAAACAATGCCAAGCCTACATTCAATTAGTTCTGTTATGACTATCAAAGTAAGAGCACTAAGATGTAAGATGAATTCATTTAGGATGTGTTGCAGGGGGAGATGTTCACAACTGTACATGTTGACAACAAACTAAACTCTTTTGATTTGATGCATCATGATTATCTCCCATTGCAATAGAACTAATGAGAGTGAGTGTAACCCTTCAGGCAGTCATTAGTGCAGGTTAAGATAGAGTCAAACTGTTAGAGATGAGACATTGTGGAAGTGGAACAACAAAGCATGTTCTCACTCCTCCCTCTTGTTCAGTTTAAGGAATGCTAACGGGCAGACAGCAGCAGACCTGGCCCAAACTCACGGCTTCCACGACTGCTCCCGCTTCATCTCCAATGCCCAGAAACACCTGCTGCAGCTGAGTGGACTCCATGTGAACGGAGTGCAGAATGGAAACGGCGCCTCTTGTGGTCAGATTGTGCTCAGCAGGAAGAGGTTGCTGACTGCCACTGAGGCTGGTTACATGAAGAAGGCCAAAAACGGTAATAATGAGCAGTTTGTTTAACTTTGATCAACTGTGGCCTCCACATGCCTAAATATTCCCTTTTTGGGGGGTGTCTTGTTTTTGCCCCTCCATTGCACCTGTTGACATTGATTCACAATCACTTCCTAAATGAACACATTGATCTCCCTGAAGTTGAACTGACTTGGTGTTACACTGTGATGATTAAGTGTTTTTTAGCAGTGTAGTAAATGCATGTTCTCTTCTCATTTCAAATAAAAGAAGGTCTGCATTTTAAAAAACAAAAAACAAAAAAAAGAAGAAGTGGATCGATCATATTGGGCTCTTCAATCATTCCTATTTTCTGTGTGTTCAATTCAGATTAGAGCAGGTATGTTTGTTCCAAAGATTAGTGCTTTAGTGATACTTCACAATCATCATCCTCTCAGAACATATGAGACACAGTGGTTTTGTACCTGTGGAAGTATGAAGTACACATTTTACCATGTTAAGTCCTAACAATGGCATCTATTCATCCCTCATTAAAAATTCCAGAATATATGAAAATACAAAAAGTTCATTTCAGAAGTGGTTGGACTGTTGGACTGTTGGACACCAGATGTCCTGCTTCAATGTAAAGTCCATTCTTAATGTATGACCAGGATTAGGTCTAAACTAGTTGAAAAGTCACAAATCATGCAGACAGGTACAGGCCTTTAACTTTGCACTTTGAGCAAACTCTGCACAGTTAAGCTTCAACTGTAACAAGAACAAACAGTTTTAACTAGAGAGTGTTCCCACATCTATATCTCCTTATTTAAGAATCCATGAATTTCTATTTCTGTTTTTCACATGCATAGCAGAGAAAGCATAGTGAAATGTAAAGTGTCAAGCATTACAAGGAATGAACACTGTAACTGTAACACTGCTGGTTTGATTCCAGAGCTGCTTCTTTACTATCTAGTCAATTACATAGTTAGACTGCTCTTTCTTTTTAAAAGCCTAAAGTCATTAACCACTCAACTACACTTCTAATCATCATCACACCTGTATGATGTCATTTCAATGGTTTGTGTTGCAGACGTATTGATGCAGAGTAATGCAGGTGAGGAGCTGGACAGCTTTAACATGGAGTCTGCACAGGAGCTCAGCTCAGGTGAGACTGGAGGCGTGTGTGATTTAGGATTCTTTTTTTCTTTTTTATTAACTTTGTTTATTGATTTTTAATACACAAATTGACAATAATAAAGTGCATGAGAATATCATATACAAGCAAAGGAGAAAAGAAGAACAGCAACCTGCAACAGACCAAAACTACACAGACAGTCAGCTCAGCCATAGTTCACTTATTACAGTAAATGCAATAAACTCACTTTACAGGTCATAGTAGAACTAAATAAATAAATGACAAAAGGTACATCAACTTAAGTGGGATCTTATTCGGGCGTATCTGGGAAGGTAATATATAATAATATAATTCTGCTCCCATATTTCTCTACATGTTCTAGAAGAGCCTCAGAGTTCAGAGGATTTTGGTAGATTTTTTGGATTGAAAACAAAGTGTGTTCCATATGACGCACATTTGTGTTCAGGCAAGCTGTCAGAGCACACAGAGAGAGAACTGTTGTGTACATGACATTTACTTTGAAACTTTTTAAACCAGCAGATGGAACCAAAGCCATCAGCAGCACACTGCCAGCTGCTGACCAGGATCACACTGCACCAATGCAAACCTCCACATGTAACAAGGAGTCCTGCCCTCCAGCTAATCAGCAGACAGTAGTCATATCCAGTCAGCGCGCTTCAGCTGACATGTGTGGCTCCCTCCATCTGACCGGGAGTCCCAGCAGCTGTGTGTCCCACCGGCCGGCCTGGTGGGGGCTGATGGGAGCCGATTGTGGAGACTTCCAGCATTATGGACACTACCACGGCTTTGGAGACACGGCTGAGGAGCTGACTGATAGCAGCCGCCTGGACTACAAGAGCAGCATTCAGGCAGAGCAGAAATACAACCAGGCAGTGGCAAGCAGCATCCACCTCTACCATGGCTCGTAAAGAGTGAGGATTCATCATCACACATGCAACAAGACTGTCCACCTGCATATTGCTATTAAAGGAACAGTTTGACATTTGCTGTCAGATCTAGAGTCACTACAGAGATCCAGAACATGTTCATCCTTGTTTGACTAAATCATCTTTACTAGCTTATTGAGCTTTCAGTTATAGCTCATGATCTCCAACAGCAGATAGAGTTAGCTGGAATCTGTAATGATCACTAGCTCATATTCCATGTTGTATCTTAGCTTCACTTTAGAACAAAAATATACATCCTCAAAATCATAATGATTTCCCCTTGAAATCAAGTTAGACCGATATTGACCATCTTGTCCCAATCTTGTCCTCTCCACATGCTCCCTTGAAGCCTTTTTTCTTTTGAAAAATGTAATATGACACATACATTTATTTTCTGCAAAGTATTTCTGTATTTCCATTTATCTTTGTTCATTTAGCGCTACTGTTGGCTGATTTGTACTACAGTATAAGGGCTGTGAGGTGTGTGTGTGTGTGTGTTGTGTAGTTGGTGATGTGTGTCTGTGTGCACTGATCTCCCGTCCTTCAGCAGGGAGGAACAAGAAACCTTGATCTACCAAAGGGAATATAATGATTGATTTGTTTTTGTTGCTTTCTCAATCAGAATCATGTTATTTATGTGTTAGAAGATGAATGTTAGTCATTTTATAAAGTATATTATAAACTTTTTAGGAAATCTTTGTACAGTAAGCTGAAAACAAGTCATCTTTTTTTAAACACTGTCAGCTTTTTGGGAATGTGCACTTTGTGCCAAAAACGGATTCACACCAGGCACTGCTGCGTCTGACCACTGATTGTATACTACACCATGGTCTGGATTTGCCTCTTTTCCTATTAAACACATTTTGCAGTTTCATAAAAATGTTACAATATGCAGAGTCTTTGATTTTGTAATGTACAGGTGCTGGTCATATAATTAGAATATCATCAAAAAGTTGATTTATTTCAGTAATTCCATTCAAAAAGTGAGACTTGTATATTATATTCATTCATTACACTCAGACTGATATATTTCAAATGTTTATGTCTTTTAATTTTGATGATTATAACTGACAACTAATGAAAATCCCAAATTCAGTATCTCAGAAAATTAGAATATTACTTAAGACCAATACAAAAAAAGGATTTTTAGAAATGCTGGCCAACTGAAAAGTATGAACATGAAAAGTATGAGCATGTAGAGCACTCAATACTTCGTTGGGGCTCCTTTTGTCTGAATTACTGCAGCAATGCGGCGTGGCATGGAGTCCATCAGTCTGTGGCACTGCTCAGGTGTTATGATTGCTCTGATAGTGGCCTTCAGCTCTTCTGCATTGTTGGGTCTGGCGTATCGAATCTTCCTCTTCACAATACCCCATAGATTTTCTATGGGGTTAAGGTCAGGCGAGTTTGCTGGCCAATTAAGAACAGTGATACCATGGTCCTTAAACCAGGTACTGGTAGCTTTGGCACTGTGTGCAGGTGCCAAGTCCTGTTGGAAAATGAAATCTGCATCTCCGTAAAGTTGGTCAGCAGCAGGAAGCATGAAGTGCTCTAAAACCTTCTGGTAGACGGCTGCGTTGACCTTGGACCTCAGAAGACACAGTGGACCAACACCAGCAGATGACATGGCACCCCAAACCATCACTGACTGTGGGAACTTTACACTAGACCTCAAGCAACGTGGATTATGTGCCTCTCCTCTCTTCCTCCAGACTCTGGGACCTTGATTTCCAAAGGAAATGCAAAATGTACTTTCATCTGAGAACATGACTTTGGACCACTCAGCAGCAGTCCAGTCCTTTCTGTCTTTAGCCAAGGTGAGACGCTTCTGACGCTGTCTCTTGTTCAAGAGTGGCTTGACACAAGGAATGCGACAGCTGAAACCCATGTCTTGCATACGTCTGTGCGTGGTGGTTCTTGAAGCACTGACTCCAGCTGCAGTCCACTCTTTGTGAATCTCCCCCACATTTTTGAATGGGTTTTGTTTCACAATCCTCTCCAGGGTGCGGTTGTCCCTATTGCTCGTACACTTTTTTCTACCACATCTTTTCCTTCCCTTCGCCTCTCTATTAATGTGCTTGGACACAGAGCTCTGTGAACAGCCAGCCTCTTTAGCAATGACCTTTTGTGTCTTGCCCTCCTTGTTCAAGGTGTCAATGGTCGTCTTTTGGACAACTGTCAAGTCAGCAGTCTTCCCCATGATTGTGTAGCCTACAGGACTAGACTGAGAGACCATTTAAAGGCCTTCACAGGTGTTTTGAGTTAATTAGCTGATTAGAGTGTGGCACCAGGTGTCTTCAATATTGAACCTTTTCACAATATTCTAATTTTCTGAGATACTGAATTTGGGGTTTTCATTAGTTGTCAGTTATAATCATCAAAATTAAAAGAAATAAACACTTGAAATATATCGGTCTGTGTGGAATGAATGTATACATTATGCAAGTTTCACTTTAAGAATGGAATTACTGAAATAAATCAACTTTTTCATGATATTCTAATTATATGACCAGCACCTGTATATTGTTATCAATATAGATGCTCAAAAACCTTTCTATGATGTGCAGTTTGAAGGAGGAAGGGTTTTTTCTGTAATTTAATTATAAGGATCATTTATTATATCAAAACTTGTTTGGGGCCTACTGGACACAAGATGCTCAGTGTATGTGCACTGAAGACTTCAAACTTCCACATCACATTTATATGATTTGAATATCAGAGCAGGATTGGCTTCAAACTGGTTGTGATGTTACAGATCAGGCTCGTCCATTAAAAGCAGATTTTCAGTGAGCTCAGATGAATGTGAAAACAAACACATACGTCATTCTGCACAGAGAACTGAAATATCAAACTGTAAAAACAAGAAAAACATTTTTACAGCATAATTCCCCCAAAACACTGACAAGAAAAAGTAATCATGTGCATTTTTTTTTTACTTTCACAGAAAAGTTCACAAAAATAAATTTACTACATTTTTCATGACTAGACTGCTGCAAGACAGTCACACAGGAGCAGCTGAAACAAAGCAGACTGTCTTCATCAAAACCATTAAAGTCTGTGTACAGTAAGAATAAATATGTGTTCTGAGTTTGACATAACACTGAAAAGTGTGTTGTCAACCACCCTGCCAAATTTGAATGATTAAAAAAAATATATATATTAGGCTTCAAAATCAGCCTCTTTCTCTGCTCCCAAAAACTGTGGGAGTGCCCGCCATGTTTGTTGAAACCCCGCCCCCTACCAAGTGTCACCTGTCAATCAAAGTCACCACCTCTACCAGAAACATGGACGCTACATCTGAGAGCTTTCTGCTGCTAACTCAGCTGCTAGCTCGGCGGTTAACTCAGCTAACTGGCTAACTGTAGACTGTAGTAGTAGTAGTGTGTGCTGAATGTATTTATACCTCTACAGCAGCAGGGGGGAGGTTTATGCTAATTATGGTGATATGTTGAAACAGTTTGTGAAGCCTAGCTCCACAATTCAAATCTAAATGGTTGAAATGCTTTTTACACCTTTTTTAGAAATACATTTATGACCTATTTAATGTGTTTAGAAGAAAATGTCTGAATTCACTTTACACAGTCTTTAAGTTCAACAGACTAAATCAAAACAATCCTTTATTTTCAATGTTAAATATCACATTACATCACACTGTATCACATTAAAACACGACAGCAAGAGTAGCTCATTTAAAATCAAGCTGTCAACTGAGTGAATATCATCTCCCCAAATCCAGTTTAATAGTATTCTGCAGACTGGCTATGCTAGCATCCAGAGCTGCCAGACCGTCTCTGAACGCTGCTTCATCTCTGGTGTCAAAGGTCGACCCTGACCTCAAGCTCCACTCAGATGTGACAGTCTCCACATCACACTGAGAGAGTGTGGAGTCAAACAAGCGCCTGCGTTCCTTCCCCAGCTGCAGGCCACATAACTGGACTTCATCTGAGCTGAGGCAGTGTGACCTCATGTAAGGCTGTGATGATGTTTCTCTCACTTTCTTTTCTCCTTCTTCCCTCTCTGCAGCCACACACACATTGCCGTCTATGTGTGTGGGCTCCAGCTGATCCAAAGACATCAAGTACTGAGTGATGCGGTCTTTGGGGAGCTCTGCTGGATCCTGTCTCTGCTGATGTCGCTTTGTTGTTGGAGCATCCGACACTGAGCTGTTAACAAGTGTGTGATGATCAGATGAGTCGTGACACTGAAGAATCCTGAAACAGAGAGAAGAGACATAGAAGAGACTTCTCTGCTACAGTCTGTTTGAGTTCATTCAGCTGCTACTGTACCTGTTGAGCTTTTCTATCTCTTCCAGTCTTTGCTGGGCGAGTGAGATCAACTCACTTTTCTCTCTCTCACTGTGCACCAACTTGTATGTAGTGGCCTCCAAGTCTACAAACACACACAGACATATGAATGATATCACTACAAAAACCTATACACATATTGTAAATCAATCTACAGCTGACATGATGTTCTTCCCAGACACATCTGTACATGTACAGTCATCATTTCTAAAAACATTAACCTCAAGCTTTGGAACTCATCATAACAGTTTATAAATAACAGAAAAACACAAAAAGGATGATAAGAAATCAATGCGCACTATAGTTCTGAATGCTTTATTATAGTTCTATTATTATTTTATAGGCAGC